>NC_083643.1:5825538-5975538 GCF_963576545.1 Limanda limanda | reverse complement strand
TAGGATCATTTAACACGTTTCAATAAATAAATATGTTGCTACTGTTGGTGTCCGGCACCTGATATAATTGGATCCTGTTAATGAATGAACAACCATATGCACAGGTTGTTTTTTCTTTTTCTTTTTGGTGTATAAATATTCATAATTACTTACAGATTATACATTTATTTTACATATGTAAAATAGACAGTGCCCCAAGTCTGATCCGGGGTTTAAACTTCAACCCACACAGGAGGTCAAAGGACGACAGGAAACTGGAGCAAACTCGCCCAAATGTTGTCTGCTGTTCAAACAGAAGCGCTGTGATGTAACCGGGTTCGAGTCCGTTTGTGGAAAAGCTCCGTTCAAACCAAACCTATGAAAAGAGAAACACTACTCAATGGTTTGATGAAACATAAGAAAAGAGAAACACTATGAAACTCTTTGTCTTTTCTCAGAAGTTGTGAAATATTGACCTCTCTGGGAATCACCTCTAACGTGAGCCTGGCTCCATCGGTCGCAGGACGAGAATCTACCGACGTCCATCACGCCAACAAACGTAAAGTGAGTTCTCAGAACAATCATAACCACCTGCACCCCCCCCCCCCCTCCTGATTCAGTCAGTGTCTCAGTCTTGCTCGGGCCGGTCAGCGATGTTGGTCTTGACGGGACTGACGGGCCCGTTGTGCTGCAGGACCCTCAGGGGGTCGTCACAGGACGTGATGGTCTCCTTGGACACGGCCCCGGCCTGGTCCGGCTCAGTCGGCTCCTGAAGCGTCTCTTTGTGATCCTTGGCAGAAGGGTCCGGGAGCGAGTGTGTTCTTAACGGATCGGAGGGGTTCACCTCCTCGCTCCTCCTCTGTCTCCTCACCGAGGAACCCAGGAGCGTCTCCAGCCCCCCCGAGGAGGCCTCAGCTTGACCCCGGTGAGCGGCCCCCTGCGGTTTGAGCCGCTTGCCGCCGGCTGCAGAGTAAAACACGTCCCGGGGGTTTGTCAGGTCCAACCAGATCCGCTGGAAGAGGCAATCTGCTCGATCCTTCTGCCTCTGTTTGGTAAAAGCAGACAAACGCAGGATATTTACAAACCGTTTTCCCCCTGCAGCCATTTTTTCTTTTGACCTCACTGAGGTAAATACTCACAGAGACGTGCAGCTCTCCCTCCAGGTCCACACAGAGAAACCGCTTTCTCCTCAAATCAAATATTGACACAAAGTTGCTTGTGTCTGATCTCACTGGCAAAACAACTGTAAGAAAACAGGTTCAAATACAACACCGTTAGTAATAAAAGAGAAACACTGTGTCTCTGATGTTTCTATATGACACTTTATATAATGAGAGAAGGTTTAGAACAGTTTCAAAGACTTTTAGAAAGTCACATTTAACACATTATTCAAACTAGATTTTCAAACTTTATTCTCTATTTAAAAGTTTTTTGGGAACATATATGTAAAGCATGATATTGCTCTGAGAAATGAACTGGATACAAGTTTAATTCATTTAATATCAATCAGGCTTTTCATTTGTCATTTTCAGTGAAAGGAACTCAGCACTCACCTAGAGAGTCTCTGCCTCTTCTCATTGATCCACTGAGTTCTATGTGAAGCCGAGCCGGACCAGCCGGGGGGGCCGTGTGCGTTCTCCTGTGGTGTGGTCGCTGCTCTGCCGAGTCCCGAGGCCTCGGCCTACAATCCACCAGTACAGACACCAGTACGGCTGTCAGGAGGAGTGAGAGGAGAGCCGGGTGCATGGTCAGCCGGGATGCTGGGCTCGCTGTAGCAGAGCAAGTGATCAGGATGGTGTGTGTGTGTGTGAGGGCAGATAGTGGAGGAGGAGTAGGAGGAGAAAGTCCAACAGGTCTATTTAAGCACAGGGTCAATAAACTGGCTAACTCATTGACCAAATGACTGAGAGCCGGCCTGTTTATCCGTGGTTAAGGGTTGCCTGCGGGCAAATTCTTCCAAACTCAAACCACTAAGACACAATCTGATTAGTTATTGCTCTGACTGGCACCTTCACATTCAAAAATAAGTCTTTCTCTGCCAAGATGTTAGAATCCAAATTCCTCTTTTCTTTGTTCAAACCTTAAAAACTACATATAGATAGATAGATAGATAGATAGATAGATAGATAGATAGATAGATAGATAGATAGATAGATAGATAGATAGATAGATAGATAGATAGATAGATAGATAGATAGATAGATAGATAGATAGATAGATAGATAGATAGATAGATAGATAGATAGATAGATAGATAGATAGATAGATAGATAGATAGATAGATAGATAGATAGATAGATAGATAGATAGATAGATAGATAGATTACTTTATTCATCCCCGAAGGGAAATTAAGTCGTCATAGCAGCCGGTATATTTGAATACAATAAAATACAATACAACAGAATAATATAAAAAATATTGAGGTAGAAAGAATAAAAAACAGAAAAAAACGATAAATAGGAAGATAAGGTGCAGTGGCAAGATGATGGTAATACTACTGATGATATGATGGTAATGTTATTGTTGACAGTTGACAGTATATATATGTACAAAAATAGTACAGTATATATAGTATATAATATATAACATAATATATATTTATATATGATAGTAATTATACCAATATAATAGCAGTATATTGTAATAATGGCAGCAACAGTATATATAATAATAATGGTAATATAATAATAATAATAATTATAACATGTACACATGTATAAATATGTGTATATAGACTTATATATACAAAGAATATACAGAGAGTATTATATAATATGTGACATATAGTAAAGGTATAAATATAAGTATTTGACTATACAACAGATAATATAATATACTATGAGTGTAAGAATATGTAGACAGAGTCTGCAAATATAAGACAAAGATTAAACCTGTAAGGGGTCTGGAGAAGGAGGAGGAAGAGGCAGAAGATGTGAGAGGAGGATGGAGATGGTTTATCATCAAGAGAAAGAAGTGACGAACCTTAAGCCAGAAAAACGTCATGTGTACATTTGAGGTGAATCACTGGAGCATGTGTCACAGTTTGCTGAGGGACGTCCAAGGTGAGTGACTCATTGCTGATTAATTAACTGTCCACACTTCCGCCGCCCCTCCCTTCCTGTCACTGATGTGCACACCCTGCCTCCACGACCCCAACGCGTCCTAACCTCTGACAACTCTTTATTCAAGTCCCTGAAAAGTTGACATTCTGTGACGTCAGACTTTATTTTACTCCACGGCAACAACATCCATATTCACATTCAAGTGTAGTACGAGGTTTTTATAAACTGTTGGTGGAACATTCCTGAGAAGCTGCGAGAGAAACTTGTGATGGTTTATATTTACAGTGTGGACGTGAATTGGTATTTAGAGAAGCTGTGAAAATGTAAACGCCTACTGCAGCGCATATTAATGACCAGAGGCTCAAGTGGAAATGTTGAGTCCCATCACACGAGGAAGACGTGTTAAGGCGGCAGCAGCAATATTTTACTTATTGATGAGGACAGGCAGCAGTGACTGGAATGAAGGGGCGTCACTTTATTTTGAAGGTCTCCTATTGTTTCTTAAAATCCGGCGTTTAATTCCAATATTCATTTTCATTCCTCTTCAAATCTTATTTCTATATCTTATATTTACATTTACATGCCTCATAGGGATTAAACGTGTGTAGAACATGTGACATCCTATGCATCATCTTTGTATCGTTGAAAACTTTATTCTCCATATTGACTAAGTTTTGTTAATCACGTGCAAACTCTACTCAGACTAATTGTGTCACTCTGCTTTTAGCATTTTAGCATTTAATTTAAATTAATTTATTTGAATTGCACTGATTAAACAGACTCTTTAATATCTGTAATCACTTAAAGTATTTAAACTAAATCAATGTTTGCACTAATTCTGTTTCCAGCTACATTTACATTCACTGCAAACGTCTCTGTTGTACTCTTCATGTGGAGTTTCACCAATAGAGGGCGCCACACACCAGCTCATCCTCTCCATGGGAGACATCTTCACTCCAGCTCGTCGTTTCTCTTCAGTCTGTGTCACTCAGAGTCAAGGAAATAACAACAGCTTTTACAAAACCTCTTTAATTATCATCTCAGGAATACAGTTGACTGCTGTGCACAGCACATACGTACAAAAATAAAAGGAAAACCATTTGCAATATAGTATTTTACTTACTCGTCATCATTACTCGTTTTTTTCAGAAACAAAATGATTGGAGAAGTCTGTTGTTTCAAACTAACTTACAATCATTTCAATAATCGGAACTAAGGCAGAAGGTGAGGTATATGTTAAAAAAGAGGAGGGGGACTCAGAGGAAGCACTCTCCCCTCAGTGCAGGAATAGAAAACTGAGAGAGAAACACAAAGGCTGCTGGCACACAGGGACACACACACACACAAACACACAATCACAGACACACACACAGACCTCCGGTTCCCTGTGAACCAACACATTTTTAAAACCAGCTGAACAGGTATGATGAGCACAAATGGCAAAATCCAGACACTGGATCCTTAATCAAAAAGTGGTGACACATACCTCGTCCATTCAGAACAACACATGCATGAAGGAAGTAAGGGTTCATGTAGAAAAGATGACATTTGACTTCACCGTTAACGATGCACCTTCTCTCAGTCGCTGCTGAATCACATCATACGACCTGTTATTATTTTTCTGTCGATATAACTTCATGCTAAAGCTGTGGAGCTCGTCCTGTTTCCTTCAGACGTTCGGTTCTCCAGCTCTCAAGCGGATCTAAGCTACGCGGCTGCAGGTGTAAACAATATCAACTTTCATTTCACACAGTACCAATGCATCTCTCGTCTGGAGGAGCCACTGGGACTTAACCATTTCACCATTGTTGTGCTGACAGTGTCCTCTGAAACATAATAAATCAAATAAATAGACAGTAGTGGACACAGACTTGTCATCACCGCAGGAAGGTGTGACCTTGTGTGTCAGCATCTTCCCCCCCGGCTCAGTAAATTGCACTGTTTTAATAAAATTGCACCTTTTTGTACATTTTGACAAATCAGCCCCAAAAACATTTTTAAATAAAAACTTCTCCGATCGATTCTTCAGTGAAATCGTCCCAGACAAACCTACAGGTGACGTGATGAAGGCTGATCAGTGAGAATGAGTGATGACATGCTCGAGACCCCAAACAAATGATCAGTGGTGTCAGTGCTCGAAAAGACAAATCTACAAACATCTTAAAAGCCCTCTTAAATCACAGTATTCACACAATGTTCACTGGAGTGTCCTTTGTCCTGGAAGCGCTTGATTCTCGTTTTGTTTATTTATTACCACACTCAGTGCTCTCGTCTCAGCAGCAGCTTCTGAGTTCACATCCCAGTCCACTGAATTGATCTGATACCATCTCCACTGTTGCTATGGCAGAGACGTTACAGGACTAGACTCACACACACTCACTCACACACACACACACACACACACACACACACACACACACACACACACACACACACACACACACACACACACACACACACACACACACACACACACACACACACACACACACACACACACACACACACACACACACACACACACACACACACACACACACACACACACACACACACACACACACACCATCGCTCACTGGGCCAGTTCCAGTGATGTCAGACCAGGAGGTGAAACACTGGGATCAGACGGGAGCTGGATCTGACCGAGTCTTGCTACTTTCTCTAAATCATAGTTCACCGAGCTGGCCTGGCCGGTACTTTGCTATTTACAGTCGAGTATTGCAGGTCAAGTAGTGAAATTTCAAAATAAAGGTCAAGATCACCTCATTTCATCATCACAAACACACACACAACATTGCACATTAAAGACAACTCCTCTCGAGCTTCGTAAAGTTATAAGTGGTTAAAGATGGACCTGAAAACACGTCAGTGACCCTTCATCTCCGACCTTGGTACAAACGTTGCTCAGACGAATGGGAACAGGAATCCCGGCCCCCCCCCCCACCGCTGCCTGTGTGACATCAAGAGACGAGGGGCCGCAGGTCTGACGCTCGGGTATTTGAACCACGCATGATCCGCATCCTTGGCAAGTTACACAAACAACCAGCGCCACATGCTTGACTCCCAAGTCCGCTGTGCCTCATCGCTATCTTCAACTCTGCCCCCCCCCCCCCAACCCCTCTCCCCCCTCTCGTCTCCACACTGGAACTCTTCAGTCTGACAGAGAAGCGCAGGCAGGGGATTGAATTCAAGTTTGCTGCAGACATCAATCCTGAAGGAACTTCTTCCGGTGACCCTTTGGTTCACGGCAACATCTCTCATATTCTCTCACGAGACGCCGCGGTGACTTAACTGGATGATGAACCAAACATCTTAACGGTCTGGGATTCAATAATCACCTCAAATCATCCGACAGTTCCCTGAAGTATGTTTCACAAACCTTCGGATAATAACTCTTTCAAAAGAACTAAACCTTCTCATTTACAGTGAATTGACCAATCAATGACGTCCACTAGGTTCTGCATGAGCTCATCACTGTAAGTGCCAAATATCATCAGACCCCCTGTGAGGAGTCAAGGCCCGGTCACAGGTCAAAGTTCACCAAAGTTGAACTTCTCCACAGGAAGCACATGTTCGAAGCCACTGAAACACTTTTTGTTTTCATTCTATAAAGTCAATATTTTCAAAAAACAGATTCTTTAAATCATCTTGAACCATCAGCAACACAATGTCCAGGACAGACCAGACGCACCAGCTCAGTTTGAACAGAGGGAGAACAACACAACACACACACACATGGAGGACACACACCTTCAGTGTCCGGCCTCTGTATTCGGCTACACAACCCCCCCCTTCCCTCCCCTCAAACTCAACAGCTCTCAAAATGAGCAAATCCACAAACATACTTCAAAACAAACTCAATCCCACACATACAGTACACACACACACATTTGTGAAAGTAAAACCTGGGATTGTCGAAGCTCCCTTGGACATGATGTAGGGGGGGTGTTTTTTTTGGGGGGGGGGGTATTTGAGTGCTGACTCTAAATCCAGCCTTCCATATTAACAGGAGGCTCCACCGGGTCCTGAGCAGCACAGAGTCTCCATTACTTAATTGATCTAATTATGGAAAGAAAATAAAGCGGAGAAACCTCCGGCCCTCTAGGAATTGGGCCGGTGGTGACTTGTGTTTCGCTCCTATTTCGGACCCGAGCGCCACGTTTCTCACATGCAAGGGGGAGGGGGGGCGCGAGTCGGAATCCAGGGCACCGCCACCTCGTGACCAAGCAAGGAAAACAAGCGCCTGGATTTTGGCAAGTGCACAAGTTTCCCCTGAAGGAGACGGACACAATCCAACTAGGAAATGTCCCAAGTTCCTGACGGATGACAACAAAAATATTTCTTTATCGAAAAAAACACAAAAAATCTGTAGAAAGTTCATGCACACGTCTTTCTTCTCCTTCTTCCTCTTCTTCTTCTTCACCTTCTTCTTCTCCTCCCTCTCTCAGGATATGGTACTTTGAGGTAATAACGTATCCGCTTCTTTTCCAAAAAGGAGGAACTCTCCTCCACTCAGACCTCCAGCACCCGGAGGAGACCGACCCACTCTCCGTCTCCGTCACATCACAAAAATGATGAAAATCATAAAAGCAGCAAAGAATGGCATTTCCATAGTTTTCCTAATACAAAGTCAGCTACCCAAATATACATATAAAGTTTGAATAAATACTATCGGATATATAGTTGTACTTCTTTCTTGTACAGTCCGCTTTGTCTTTGTACGTATGCGGCGTTCGTGTTACCTGGGAAATAATCCACATGTGCAAATCAGTCTGTTATTGCCTTGTTGTTTTTTTTTGCTCGTCATATCCGGGGCAGGAAGTGCGTGACAGTCATGGCCGTGGTGGCCTTGTTGCCACGCTTCACGCGGCCGTGCTTGCTCAGTGCGATGTAGGAGCCTCGGTAGACCAGAGACTCGTAGGCGTTGTAGTTGTTGGCGAGCAGGCTCTCCTTGAACTTGCACTCGTCGTGGAAGACTGTCTGCGGGAGAGAAAGAGAGAAGACGTCAGGTTAGTGAACAGAGGATGACGCTGAGATGAGAAACAGTCAGAAGCTCTTTGAGAAAGATTCAGAGCGATGCACAAAAATAAAGAGATATATTTAGATGAGACACGAGTGATAACGTAGAGTTCTTTGTTCTGACGGCTCGAAAGACATCAACTGTTCTGATCACCCAATAAATCTGCTGATATTCAGCAAAGAAATTATTCTTATTTACATAAAGGATTTGTTTCATTTTTAGGAGAATACCATAGACATACGCTAAGAATTAGAGATGAGATCTTTCTCATTAGACCCCAAACTATATGGATGTTTGAGGCCAATTATTCTGTATCAAACCCTTATGACAAAGAAATTAAGTCTATATATTTTACAGTTTAAACATTAACTTGAAAAAGATTCAGAGCGATGCACAATAAATAAAGAGATATATTTAGATGAGACACGAGTGATGATGTAGAGTTCTTTGTTCTGACGGCTCAAAAGACATCAACTGTTCTGATCATCCAATAAATCTGCTGATATTTAGCAAAGAAATGATTCTTATTTACAGAAAAACACACTGAACATAAAGGATAGTTTCATATTTAGGAGAATACGCTTCGAATTAGAGATGAGATCTTTCTCATTAGAGCCCAAACTATATGGATGTTGAGGCCAATTATTCTTTATCAACCCTTTATGACAAAGAAATGAAGTTGAGGCTTAATATTTGACAGTTTAACCATAAACTTTATTAACTACATTTAAAAAGACAAGTACAATCACACATGAAGAACATAAATGTGACTGATAAAGACTCATATCTGCAGATTGTTATGAACCAGCAGATGAATACGTCTGTTTGCTGAATATGAAGCTACAGTAAGTTCTTACTTTGCCGTAGGAAACATTCAACTTTACATTAAAATGTTAATAAACCTCCTGGCTACCACCAGCTCCAAACCTTTCTTTAAATAATGAGCAGTTCCACACATATAACCACAACTTATTATTTATTTTTTCCTTTGAAAAGAACCAGACTAGTTATCCCACTTGTCTTTTTAACTCTAAACTAAACTGTTTCCTGACTCTCATCTGCAAGAAGAACACACAACTGTTTATTCTGAAACTGTCAAACTTCAAACCAAACCCTGAAGAAACAGAAGTTATCAGGAGGAGCTCAGGTACAAGAGCAACACTCACATCTGGTCTCTGCTTCTCACATCAAGTCCCTTGATATTCCAAAGCTTCTAACTATCTGCCTGTTTGAAAACATGACGACTGCTGAGCAGACGATTCATGACTCACACAGCGAGCAGCAGCAAACACTGTCCATCACAGAGCATTTGGTCTAATTCAATCTCTTATCAGATCCGCGGCCGGCCTGCGAGCTGACGCTTCATCACTCACGAGCAGATCACTGACTCACATTCAGTCTGTCAGACGTGTCGGCCACAGCCAGATAACCAGCGGCCTCGTGTCAGCGCCGATAAACACGACGAGGATTCCTCCGCCCACTGAAACTAAACATCATATACTAACAGCTGAGTGGCTCTGGAAGGAAACTACGTCCAAAGTTTATCTCCGGTGATTCTACAAAGAAACTTCAATCTTTGTGGATCTAAGATTTCAAGTTCAACTTGAAGAAATGTCTTATTTCAGACCATGAAACATTAGAGTTGATCTCAAACCACAGGGGTTATGTTCTCACCCCCTGGTCTTCGTTGGTCTGTTTGTGAACATGATGACACACAAACTACTGAATGGATTTCCACCAAACTTGGTGGAGCGATTGGACGTAGGTCAACAGAGAATCCATTTAATACGGATCAGGGGTTTTGCAGGATTTTTCAACAATTCCACCATTTACCCAGAGAATAATGAATGGATATCGATGAAAACAATCTGACATATTTAGACGGCTGAAATCTATGAATGTGTCATTTTAACTGAGGAGAATTCTGGTCTTTTTTCTTCTCTCCTTGTTCATTTACTGTCATCTAAACTTCACCTAGTAAAGTTTTCTTTCTATTTAATTTCACCAGCATATATTCATATTTAAGGGATTGAAACCTCCAACACATTCAGCAGCAGGATGAAGTTTCAGCCTTTGGGAACTTTAATTCATCTAATAAGACGGTGAACGTGTGTATGGTCATTATAACTCTTCTGAGAGTTTTCACAGTTATTAACAGGGTAACTCTCTGTATTCAAACCAATTAAACTTAATGCAGCGACAAATATCTGTCAGGTAGATGTGTGGGGACAACTGTTAACTGTAGGAATATGAATGTTTGGGTTATTGGAGGATTGCTGGACAATAACGACTCTGACTAGTTTACCTGACACTACAGCATTAGATATAAATGCACCTGTCATACGTCAGTGTCAGGTGGATGGACTGAGGTGTGTTGGTGCTGGTGACGTGTGAGTGAGACTATGTTGGATGTGTTTCCTAACTCTAAACTAATCTCACTGTTTCCTGACTCTCATGTGCAAGAAGAACACACAACTGTTTATTCTGAAAATGTCTTCAAACCAAACCCTAAAGAAACAGACACTATCAGGAGGAGCTCAGGTACAAGAGCAACACTCACATCTGGGATCTGCTTCTCACATCAAGTCCCTTTATATTCCAAAGCTTCTAACTATCTGCCAGTTTGAAAACATGACGACTGCTGAGCAGACGATTCATGACTCACACAGCCAATCTGATCGATTTCCTTCTCTGCTGACAGGTTTCTTTGCTTCAGGTGAGTTTTCCCCTCTCTCTCCCACTCCTCTCTCTCTCTCTCTCTACACACACACACACACACACACACAAACACACACACACTGGACCTCACTACAGGCGCGTGCGGTTCAAACCCTTTCATCTGTTCTCCTCATCATTATTTACCCACAGGCCACCACACGCTTCAAATAAAGCCTCAGAAATTAAAATGTATGGATTAGATATGAATATGTGGACATAATGCTCAGACCGCCCCCCCCACAGATGGAGCAGGAGTCCCATCCTCAGACATGACCCACAGATTGAACCCAAGCAGCTCCAGGTCCTGTTCTCCACCTCCTGTTATTGGCTGGACAGTAAAGGAAGTGCAGTGCAGACCTACCGTTCCGTACAACCTCCCCCTGCTGCTCATCGCCAGGAACAGCCCGCTCTTCAGCCCGCAGAGGCTCACCACCCCCCGCTGCACCGTGGAGATCTCTATCAGAGCTGCAGGGGGGGGGGGGGGACAGAGACAGAAACAGGCACATTAGAGTCATAATCATAATCATAATAATAATAACAGATAAACACTGACCCTGGCTGATTGTTTCCTGCAGAGCCTTCCTGGGTGTAACCTTACAGACAGCACTTTCATCCCCCCCCCCCCCCACACACACACACACACAAACACACACACACAAACACACACACACTTCAGGTACACGTCAATTGAAATCACAATCCAGTGAATATTTGGCAATTAATGTGCGTTGACGTGCACGACCACTGGTCTCTGCACCGCCCTCACAGGAGGAGGAGGGGGGATGGTAGAAGAGGAGGGGGGGGGGCGTAAAAATAAGTTGTGTCTAAAAGCGTCCATACATTCATGTCATGGTTGAGCTCTGGGGGGGAGGAGAGAGGGGGAGGAGGGGGGGTGAAGGGTGTTAAGTGCTGATGGATACTTGTTTTAATAGATTTGTCTTTTTGCAGTGAGAGAAATACAGATCTCCCCCCCCCCCTCACCCCCCCTAGAGAAGGATGATCATGCAGGTTAATCGAGGGGATGCTCATCACACTCATGCTTATTAACCCTCTCTCTCTCCCCCTCTCTCTCTCCCCTCTCTCTCTCTCTCTTTCTCCCCCTCTGTCTCTCTCTCTCCCCCTTCTCTCTCTCCCCCCCTCTCTCTCTCTCTCCCTCTCTCTCTCTCATGAATATTGACCCTCTCTCTCTCTCTCTCTCTCTCCCTCTCTCCCTCATGCATATTGACCCTCTCTCTCTCTCTCTCTCTCCCCCCTCTCTCTGTCTTTCTCTCATGCATAGTGACCCTCTCTCTCTCTCCCTCTTTCTCTCTCCCTCTCTCTCTCTCTCTCTCCCCTCTCTCTCTCTCTCTCATGCATATATACAGTCTATGATATTGACCCTCTCTCTCTCTCTCTCTCTCTCTCTCTCTCTCTCTCATGCACATATACAGTCTATGATATTGACCCTCTCTCTCTCTCTCCCCCCTCTCTCTCTCCCCTCTCTCTCCCCCTCTCTCTCTCTCTCTCTCTCTCTCTCTCTCTCTCTCTCTCTCTCTCATGCATACGGTGGAGGTGTGGAACTCACTGTACTGGTTCTCGCTGTGGGCACCATTAACCCTCTCTCTCCCTCTCTCTCCCCCTCTCTCTCTCTCTCTCTCTCTCTCTCTCCCCCCTCTCTGTCTGCCCTCTCTCTCTCTCTCTCTTTCTCTCTCTCTCTCTCTCTCTCTCTCTCTCTCTCTCTCTCTCTCATGCATACGGTGGAGGTGTGGAACTCAATGTACTGGTTCTCGCTGTGGGCCCCATTAACCCTCTCTCTCCCTCTCTCTCCCCCTCTCTCTCTCTCTCTCTCCCCCTCTCTCTCTCCCCTCTCTCTCTCTCTCTCTCTCTCTCATGCACCGGGTGAAGGTGTGGAACTCACTGTACTGGTTCTCGCTGTGGGCCCCATTAACCCTCTCTCTCCCCCTCTCTCTCTCCCCCCTCTCTCTCTCTCTCTCTCTCTCTCTCTCTCTCTCTCTCTCTCTCTCTCATGCACCGGGAGAAGGTGTGGAACTCACTGTACTGGTTCTCGCTGTGGGCCCCATTAACCCTCCCACTGGGGAGAACCTGCAGGTGGAACCCGATGCCCACGTTGCAGTAGAGCCTCCGCACCCGCTTGATGCCCAGCAGGTAGTCCGTCTCCCAGTTCTGCTCGGGCTTCTCCCCGGAGACCCCCAGCACGGAGCGGGAGAAGAGGGTCTCCCAGTCCCACTGCCTCTCCAGCTGGCTGCTGCTGGTGTTGCTGGTCCGCACCGGGAGCGCGGACGCGGGCACGAGCCCCAGCAGGAAGCCCAGGAGCAGGAGGAGAAGAAGCGTGCCGGCCTCGCAGGACATACTGACGCGGAACCTTCGCGCAACGGCCATCCGGTTTACCTCCGGACCACGTGGTGTGAATTGATGACCCTATAAATACCGCTGGTCTTGTTGTGCTGGCTCCGGCATGCTGGCGGGTTATTCTGGGAGCAGGAGGAGGAGAGGAGCTGGAGGTGATGGAGATGGTGATGGTGGTGATTACCATGTTCCTCCGCGCCTCTCTCTCTCCTTCTCTCTCCCTCCTCTTCCTCCTTTTCCTCTTCTTCTTCTTCTTCCTCGTCCCCCTCTCCCGGCAAGAATTGAGAATAAATCCACTCACCGAATAGCCCGGGTTCACCCGTGCCAGCAGGGATAACGGACCCCATCCCATGACATCATGCTGACTCCGCCGCCGGTGCTGACAGGAGGGAAACAAGCAAGTGTGTGAGGAGAGTTGAGTGGGAACACTGGGAGAGAGAGAGAGTTGAGTGGGAATCTGCTGCTGTCACTGGGAGAGAGAGAGAGAGGAGTGGGAATCCATGGGAGAGAGAGAGAGAGAGAGAGAGAGCTTACTGGTGGCGTTCAGCGGCACTGGGACGCGATGGGGACGCTCCCAAATTGGGTCGGTGGTCATATGTCTGTCAGGCCGCTTCCTTATTTAGAAGGAAGGTGTAAAAACAGGCCACATGTCACCGGAGACAAGTGGGACGAGGGTCTGCGGTGACGTTCAGGAACTTTCCCTCTAGAAACCAGTGTTTCTGCTCCGGTGAAAAAACACAGATCACACCTCGGCCGGGACATGTGAGCCAGCAGGAGGCAAAGGTCAAGGGTCAGGACCCCGGTGTCGGCCGGCATCCGCCCTGCTGACGTGGTGTCCTTGAGCAAAACACCCCCCTTCTCCCTCCCAGAGTGGCATTCTAATAACGTATCATGTTTTTATAGGGCCACTGTAACCCGTGGATCCGTGAGGAGCAAACTGGAGAGGCTCGTCATGGAATGGCGCTCACATTGCCGGCGTGCCATTCCCTGCAACATGAAAGCCTCTCGTCTTTTCCATGTAATAGATAATGCCACCAGCAGCATGCCCATGCGTCAGCCGGGCAGCAGCAGCTTCTCCTGCGCACTCCAGTTACCCAGCGTCTCCAAAGGATGGCACCATTTCCAAGGTCTTCAGACACTGGGCACAGCCTTGTCTCTCCTCAGGAGCCTGAGACCCAACCTGCATCGTCCTCTTCATCCCCGGGCACTCCACTCAGGCCCCTGATAGAGAATGATCTTTAATAAACAGTGTGAACATCTGGAATTACAGGGTCCATATGAATAATGTAAAACTTGTAAGATTTCTGCAGAGGTTGTGGAGTGGCTGTTGCTCATCCACTAATCAGAGGGTCAGTGGTTTGATCCCAGTCTGGCTGATTCCTCCAGCTAAAGTGTCCTTGGGCAAGATAAAGAATGGATGCACTCTATGAATATGTGTGTGAATGGGTGAAGTGGACATTTTATCCATTTCATCTTGCAGACCATTCATAAATGAAGAGTCTGATCCAACTAGATGTCAGAAGGAATGTTTGACAATTATATAAACCAGATCTACCTCTTTATCGACATCTTTATGTAATATTTAGTTTCAAAATAAAAAAATGACGAATAACAAATGTCGCTCTGAGGAAAACGTTTGGAATTACAGGGTCCATATGAATAATGTAAAACTTGTGAGATTTCTGCAGAGGTTGTGGAGCGGCTGTTGCTCATCCACTAAGCAGAGGGTCAGTGGTTTGATCCCAGTCTGGCTGATTCCTCCAGCTAAAGTGTCCTTGGGCAAGATAAAGAATGGATGCACTGTATGAATATGTGTGTGTGAATGGGTGAAGTGGACATTTTATCCATTTCATCTTGCAGACCATTCATAAATTAAGACCAACCTGCATCGACCTCTTCATCCCCGGGCCCTTCACTCAGGCCCTTGCTCGAGAATGATCTTTAATAAACAGTGTAAACCTCTGGAATTACAGGGTCCATATGAATAATCTTGGTAAAAACTTGAGAGATTTCTGCAGAGGTTGTGGAGCGGCTGTTGATCAGGGACGCTGCACATCCACTAAGCAGAGGGTCAGTGGTTTGATCCCAGTCTGGCTGATTCCTCCAGCTGAAGAGCCCATGGGCAAGATAGAGAATGGATGCACTGTATGATTGCGTGTGTGTGAATGGGTGAAGTGGACATTTTATCCATTTTATCTTCCAGACCATTCATAAATTAAGAGTCTGATCAAAGTGCATGTTAGACTGAATGTTTGACAGTTATATAAACCAGATTTACTGACATCTTTTTGTAATATTTAGTTCCAAAGTAAAATAATGACGAATAACAAATGTCGCTCTCAGGAGAATACAAGGACAACATCTCATTGACAATGCAGCTCTTTTATTTTGTATAAAAATCTATTTGGTAACTGCAAATTTATACACAATATGATCGTATAATGAAAATGAAATACAACTTTTTTGTTATGGCTGAATGCATTTATGACAATAACACAAAAGAACCTGGTTAATCACATCAGAATATGTCGATTTCTGGCCTTAGACAGTTAAAAAAATCTTAAAACTTAATTAAAATAGAACATTTGTTTTAGAAGAGCAGGGACTGACAACACCTCCACCTACAGTGAGCGTGTGAGAGGTGTTCATCCGTTAAACAATAAAACTCTGATAAGAACAAACAAGTGGTTAAATAATTCCCAGATGAAGCATGATTGACACAATGACGAGGTTTCAGAAAAGAGAAAAGGAAGCAAACATCTGAGACCTGGCTGAAGACCACAGCAGACACCAGCAGTGATGTAACCAAAGCTACAGGATAAAGAGGTGGGGGGGTATGTTAAAATAAATTATAGTCGAGGATGCTTCTATACCAACATCTATACAAATAATTTATCTCTTTCACAGAAACAGCCTTCACCCTCGCACCTACGACAGATGCCACAGAGGCCAATAGTTTAATATCTGAGCTATTTTGTAAGAAAAAGCATAATAAATAAAAATATATGTACAAAAATGTTTGATAAAATGTACAGGCACTTGTACAACAACCGTTTTTTTCTTCCACTTCAGCTAAATCGAGTCAACGTTTCTCCTGTGCGTTTCAGATGGGGAAAGGCGAATTATCATTATTATGTTTCTAAGTGTTTCTACTCAGCGGTGGCGTCATCATGATAAAACAAATCCTCGGCTGTTTGTTACTCCGCCCCCTGCCGAGCGAATCCTTCAGGACTGTTTGAATCTGCTGAACTGAACTCACAACACAGCCCGGGTACAAAAGGTTCGACTGAACTCACGCACCAGTTGTAACACAAGCGCAGTGTTTGCATCAACCGGCCGGTTGGAAAAACTCAATAAGGCCACGACACATCAGAACCCACAGCTTCACATGATCCTAACCGATGTGGAAAGAACTGCACAGGCTCCAGTCTTAATAAATTTGTGATGCATTTAAATATGAGTAATTTTACTGTCTCACTGTTTGTCCTCCATGTTTTACACACACACACACCCACACACAAAGACAGACACACAAACACACTTACTCCAGCTTGGCCTTCAGCCCACCAATTCCTCCCCTCACAGTGTTTTCAGTGACTGAATGTTTCCATTTGCTGCCGGACGTTTTTTGGTCTTTTAAAGAATAGAGCGAGCTCCTCTCAGACATCACTCTTCATCTTTCACTGTTTACACACAACATTACACTGCAAGGCCGCAGATATACTTCCTGTTTAAGCACAAGTACGCGTAGACAACTAGATGCGTCGTAAACACATTTGGTTAGATACTTGTCGAGTAATCCACTAAAGGGCACAGAGCAGAACTCAGACTTTGTAGAACTACAGGATTTGCGTGTGGACACTGGAGGTCACGTACCGGCCCTGTTGGACGTGAAGTGTTAATGTGTAGGGACGTGCACAATCGATGCACAAAACAGACTCAGCCATGATGTGTACACGTAGTTCAAAGCAAGTGTATCTCTGGGCAGGGACCATGTGGACTTGGTAGATTGTCATTTGAGAGAATATAACGACACGTGAAGGTTTAGGCAGCAGGGAAAGTGGCACGATGACCGAATGGGAAACCAGAACATCCCTGAGTCCTGACCAGAAGCATCAGGAGGAGCAGTCGGCTGAAGGAGACGACTCTTGATTATCCAAATCAGGAGGTTTGATGCAGTAAACAAATTCTTTCTCGAACCTCACGTCACCTCAACAGGTTGCATAACTTAATTCCCATAGGGACGCACAGTAAATTTGTTTTTAAAATAGTTGCCGTAATAGATTACATTGAGGAGGGGAAATAGAGAAGATGAGGCTGGCATCAAAGTACAGCTGAATATTAAAAGAAACATTCTCCCAATTTTACAAACATCAGGGTAATTTTCTCAAATCCCCTGATTGAACCAAATCAGTGTTAAATACAGACTGTAATTTAATAACTTGTGGACAGAACCATAAAACTCATAAACAGGTTAGTAGCTGTGTGTCTGAGGTTGGTGAGTTCTACAGTAAATCTGGTACCTGAGGAAAATGGACAGGAGAGATGTCACAACAGAAAGGGTTTGAGGGAGATTTCTAGTTTTTAGAACGGAGACTGTTCAGCTGGCAGGTTAACGAACCCCGGCTGTAACGAGGAATAGTTTCTATTATTAGCCACTTTCTCGCCCATTTACTATAGCTTTCACAAAAGCAAGCACACAGTCGTGGAGCAAGGCATTCTGGGAACAGTAGTGCACTGCTGAGTTCAACCCATGAAACCTGAATGATTGTTTAGGATTATTTATGATTCAATCACTCCCTCGTCTTTCCGCCCTGGGTCTCAGCACTTGAGGTCCTTTTGGTCAAAGACGATATGACGGGCCAGGTAGATGGCGATGGCACCGAAGATGGCGGAGCAGGCGATGTAGGCAGTGACGGACTGAGCGAACTGAACGATCATGCCCAGCAAGAGGGTGGGGAAAACCTGAGAGAGGAGGAAGGTGCTGTCCAAGATGGCAAAGTCCAATCCCACGCCTCGTTTCTCGAACTCTAGCTCCCCCTCCTCCTGTTCAGTGCTGCCAGAGCTGAGAGGGGAGCCTTTCTGGCTCGGGGGGGTGGGGTAGTACTCGTAATTATCCTGGAATCCGTAGGGAACCCCCGTTTTGTGGTTCAGTCCACCCTCCTCTTCCACAGGAGTCAAATACACAGAGTCCCGCTTGGTGGAAATACCATTTGTGTGTATGCTTTTGGGTTTCCTTTTTGGCATAAAGATCTGAAAACGAAAGAAGCAAAGAATTATCAATGAAAGTTTGTCTACACAGCAACCTTGTTTATGAAGTCATTAGGATCTGTGTTTACCGCTTTCTCCTTGTGGTAGTGGCAGGTGAGCGTGTACGGCAGAGTCTGCAGCGTGGCGTACGCGTAGCCAGTGAGAGCTGCCATGACGGTGACCAGGACCACGCTCTTGGAGAGGCAGATGACCAGAGCAGAGAGCGTGAAGCTCACCATGCTGCTCACGTACACCCAGCGGGAGCCGAAGTGCCGGACTAAGCGACTCATGGCCAGGGAGAAGAAGGTTGAGGTAGCACACTGCAGGAACAGGCCCAGGCTGCCCATCCGGATACCTGAGAGCAGAGGGAACCACACATTACAACCAGGAAGTTCACAGCTGTCACAGTGACTGAAACTCTGTCCTGTGTTTCAGAAAATATCTCACAATCTGCATTTGATGGCTCCGCTAAGGAAGTTGTGTTTTCCCCTGCAGGAATTTGTTTGTTGGTTAGTTTTTTAGCATGATTATGCAAAAACTACCCAAATGATTTCTATGAAATTCTGTGGAGATGTGGGTCATGACCTAAAGAAGAACACGTTACATTGTGGTGTGGATACAGATCAAGGGGAAGATCAAGGAATCATTAATTTCCCAGAGAATAATTAATGGATCTTGATGGGGAAAATCAAAAAAAAATCAGGCATATTAAAGGGACTGATATTTATGAGTGAGTCTCATTCCGTGCAGATTCAAACAGAGATTTAGATCTAGTGAATATAGTGAGATATACGTGCTCTACTGAGTTTCCTTCTATGAACACATCTAGGGAAGTACAACCACACTGATATGGACGTTTGAAGGTGATTCCCATATTAGGAATTGAAAAATGTCCAATATCGATACATTGGCTGATATACAAATATATATACAATTGGCAATGATTCCAAAAATGTTTTTATAAAACTCTTATGACAAAATTGAAATTGAGGCAGGAATCACAGATCTAACAACATCGGATGATTTCATGTTCCTGACTGAAGTATTTCATTCCCCAAATCGACGTATTAGCAGTTAAGTTAGGGACAGATTTTAATTTTTTTGTAGTGATGCATTATGTATGTCTATAACACAGTGCTATGTGACATTTAATTTAAGATTATTTGATGCACCAAAATAAGCTTTTGTTATTGGAGCCCCCGCAATTTACACCTTTCTGTTCACTGGACTTCAAAAAACAAACTCTTTTCAAAACCCTTTGGGAAAGTTTGATTTGTGTTTTTTTGTTCAATGTCCTGTACTGTTGTGTCTAGTTCTTTTACTTTTTACTTCTTGGTTAGATTTCTTTTTGTAAAGCCTTTTGAAAAGTGCTTTATAAATACAGTTTATTATAATAAAAGGTATAAACTAAATTCTTGCAACTTCTACTCCTCCAGAAATATAATTAATGTTTTTATCCTTTTATTTTCCTTCTGCGTTTGAACTTGACCTTTCAACTTGAGTGGAATTTGAGAGGCAGATTTTCATCTTTCGACAAAATCATACAACTCAACAGTTTTCAATAATAATGAAATATTTCAGATGTGTATGTTAGTGCAGGATTTTGTTCCCATTTTTCTTGTTTATCCCCACGTTTACTCCTTAATGAAGTCTCTGAGTTGAAGTAATAATCCACGGAAGCCGGACTCACTACACGTCTGGACTGATGTTTATTTCAGCCCATTATCAGACTGATATCTCCGCCTGATCTCAGCGAACAGCGCGGATCAGAAGTTCAGGAGCGGAGCAGAGAATCACTTGTGTGAAAGGAGTGCGTGGATCGTATTACTCTGCTGAACCCACTTTACAAACACTAGGAGAGGCTAATGAGGACCGAAATTCAAGCCCACAGAGACATGAGACTGAGTCAGAGTGTTACAGGAGAGCTGCTTCTGCGGGATGGGAAGGTGGCTGATACTGGAACACGAGCCTGACGGATCATTCCTATTCAGTGGAACAGTTCCCAGTAGAAATTATCCGAAAAAGGCTTAAAACTGAGTAGAAAAGCCAGTGCAGCTACGAAACTAGACACAAAGCAGATTACCTGCGGAGGAACATCTGCAGGCTGAGGGATGTGAATAAATAACATCCGCCGTGTTTCAAATTAAACAAACACGACTCAGACAGAGTTCAAAATGACGCGATTCGGCCGTCTAACCTGGCTTGAATGAACATGTTCTTTGTGTGCCGATTCCTTGACATTAATTCTTTGTGAGTGTGACATTCCTTGTGGTCCAGCGAGCACAGGGAACAGAGACAAGAGGAAAAGTAAAAAGTAAACAAAGTAAGGGGGAGAAAAAGGGAGGTTTTCTCCATGTTTTATTCAAAGGATGGATGGAGGGATAAAAATATCAAAAGAAAAAGGGGGAAAGGTGAGAAGGAACGGTTGTGAATAAGGATTAGAGGATGAGAAAACAGGAGAATACTGGTAGAAAAGGTTTGATAAAATGAGAAGTTGAGCTGAGAAGTAGAAAATCAAGTATAGAGAGATGAAGGTAGTGAAAGTGAAAAGACGGAATAAAACACACGTAGACCTAAATATACTTAAAAAACCTGCAACCTCTCAACATGGGGCAAGATGACCTGCCTCACATCTGTTTACTTGCTCATGTGTTGTCTTTACACCAGAGAAAGAATCTTCCTATAGCATATTTGATCTCTTTACATTACTGACACAACAGATTTGTTCAGGTTTCAGTGTCTAAAGGTTGGAATCGTACAGTATTTGTATTTGTAAATATTTGTAAAGGTTCAGAATATACCCATACAACTGGATTGTTGTCACTAATCCCGCTACTGTTTATCTGGATTAGTGACAACTCTGTGATTTTCAGAACAGGAAAAGAATTAAGGGCGTGTGTATTTGTTTAATTCCTCAGGTGAACAAATAGGAGGTAACACCTGAATAACATTTGATAGGCTTAATATTTGCCTAAGCATATTTACCCAAAGGGTTTGTTAGCTGTTCGGCGGTAGAACAACACTATATTAACCGCTGCTCTGGGCCGCACGTGTCCTATAACTGGACAGGAGCCAATATGAGGGACGCAGGAGAGCATGTAGGCATGCAGGGACACAGGCTCTGTCTGTCTCCACCTGTGCTCCAGGAATGCGAGTGCATCCTGCCCAGCTGTGAGAGAGCAGACAGCCTGAACGGACCTCGAGCCGGCGATGTGGAGGTGGTGGAGGTAAAGACCTGATGATCACAGGTGAGGAAACTAGTTTAAATGGAAGTTTGCTTTCATGAAATCCTACTTGGTATTAAAATCAAAGCAAAATCGATACTAGAATGTCACTCAGAGCGTGTTTCTCCTCCGAGTCCCAACAGTTCCCTTAAATTCAATCAACCTGCACCAAATTGCACACACTCATTATTATCACTTTTCTGAATATGCCGGATTTTGGTCATCAAAATCCACGAGTTATTCCCAGGGAAATCAATGAAAATATCAAACAACACCCTACAGGATAATAAAAGTGATGAGATTCCTTTGGATCCACACCAAAATAAAATGGGTTCTTTCTTTGCCCATCCTTCCACCAAGTTTTACTAAAATCTGTTGTTTTTGTGTAATCCTGCTTACAATGAAATGAAAACACAACATGATTAGTGGAGGTGAAAGAAGAACTCGAGAGAGAGTCTATCTCCTCCAAGGCTAACGTCCTATCTTGTTAATATCGTGAAAATGAATTGTGGATCTGCCTGTTTACTCTTTTTACTCTAACCCTTTGCCATAGTTTTCCAGCCGGTTTTGTGGAAATTGGAGAACTTTTGTGTTTTTTCTGCCAATAAACAGACAAATACATGCCCATGAAAACATAACCTCCTCTGTGAAGGTTACACATTTTTATGAAGCGGTAAATGAAGGCAGATACTATCCAGTGGCTATGCAGCATTGTGCTACATGCAATTGTAACTTGTACAAAGAAGAAATCTGACCTTCGTCGTATCGCTGCCTGGACATGCTTCCTGGTAATGCACTGGGCACGCCCTCGTACAGGCCTTCCCCCACAAAGTCTGTGTAGAAGAGCATGAAGGACATGACGGCCATCCAGCTGCAGAGCTGAGCCACACACAGCTGCCTCATCACCCGTGGGATGTGGCAGTAGCTCCTGTAGATGGCTGGAGTCATGGACCAGCATGTTCTCAGGAGACACAGCAGGGGACCAGACTTCAGCAGCCTCAGTTTGCACTTCAGCAGGTAGCAGCATGAGCGTGGCACGCCGCAGCGGCCAGCCTCTATCGCTCCAGTCCCAGTCTCCAATAAAGATCCAGACCCTGCCAGGCCACTGCTGGTAAACGAGGGTTCCTCAGACACCTTCATGGTGATGAGCACGCTGGAGACGAAGATAAGGATGAGGATGAAAAACAGGCACTCGGCCTGACCTCCCAGGTAAACAGAGAGTAAGCCTCGACTCCAGTCCAGCGAAGGCAGCAAATATCCCACACATCCTCCCAAGCTGACCATGAAAGAGAACATGGCGAAGGCCTGCCCGCAGTCCTCCTCGTCCCGGTACAGGTCAGACAGAAGAGCCTCCAGCGGCGTGAAGCACACTTGTCCGCAAAAGTCTAGGAGTCCCACCCCGAAGATGAGGAAGCCCACCTGCAGCAACAGCAAAACCACAGAAAACCCAATGAATTATCTTGTGTTGTGTGCTCTGTCGCTGAAATTCATCAGACAACGAACACGTGTGCTACCTGAACCGTGCGTCCACCCCAGGCGAGACGGGCTGCCAGGACGTCGGCGTGGGGAATGATCAGAAGTGCCACCAGGACGCCCAGAGACAGCAGCCAGATGAAGGGGCGTCGTCGGCCATAACTGCTGTTGCACTGGTCACTGGCCGAGCCGATCAGAGGGATGAACAGGAGGCCGAGCACCGGACCAATACCTGCACCACAGGAATTCAAAGACAACACTTTAAAGAAAGCACAGAATATGAAAAGGGAGAAACACAAAGATACAGAGGACGTGAACGAAGTGAATGAATCCAAACATGTTGAAATAGAAATAGGAGCATTTGGTGCAATCACGTTTACAATATTTCCCTCAGTGATAGAGAACAGCCCTAACACTCACAAATCAGAAAGGCACGAGGCTTTTCATATGATTTGATATGATTTTAGATGAGACTAATCTCTGATCTTGTTTTGTATAAAGTGTTTAGTTACAGAGCAGATGTTGGGTATTGAGTAATCCTTTAATTCAGTCATAACAAACTAATCCCTTCATATCTACACGCTGTCACCAGAACAATGCGTGACATCTTTCTGTTGCTTACTGGTGAAAAGTTCTGAATCGAGAGTCTGTTCATCGAACCATGAAACCACAGAAAACATGTAAATGAAACGAACCACTTCCCTGCCTGATTAACATTACTGCGAACTTTCCTGAGAGAGTTCCAGATGATTTCTGAGTTCTGCTCCACAAACGTAATGATTACAGACAAGCAGGTGGATTTAATAATCATAACACCCCCCTAAATTACATACAAAAAGGCCTTTTCTTACAAAGCACTGTCACACTCAGTGCCCATGCCTGATCTTTGTCATCAAGACCCATGGTTTTGAATCCTGTATATTACTGCTCCTGTCTCCTCCTCCTTGTTGTCGTCCTACCAGGAGGTGAACTGCATGTGTCCCTGCACCATCATCGCTGACTGCTGGTGGTGCTTCCTACAGATGGCGTGCTGCCTGAATGTAAGCCACCGTCAGCTCATCCTCCACACATGGCCAGGTCTGGTTAATTGGAGCACGCCATGGCACGATGGGTGTTCACACACAGACACACACACATGCAATATCTAAAATGACTAGATCTCGGGGCAGGAGTGTGACATTTAAAAGGCCCCCTGTGGAGTTTTCATTAGTGGCAAGTGCACGTTTGTTTCATTCAGTGTTTCTCATTAAAAGGCCATTTGTGAAAAGGCTATTTACTGAAATCACGTCTGTCCTCGTTCTCATAAACATAACAAACACTGAGGAGCCGCTCATCAGAAACATTGCTCTGTGGCACCAACAGGGGTCAACACATTCACAGCAAAGACCACAGAGTGATTATAAAGATGAGCGACATGACGGCGCCCCATAAGTGAAGCCAAAACATCTTTAACGTCCCCTGGTGGCTGGCTGGGGGACAGTTTATGAACACCATCTCCTCCAGGTTAGCAGATGGGACATGGGTCAAACTAATAACTCAAAGTCTACGTCGATTAAATGGTTCTTAAAGATGGTTTTCTAGTAAGTTTAAGTTATTTTGTTCCATAAAAGTGGGAGTGAGTGATTGGTAAATTGGCAAGATTTTATTAGCCTAATAAGAAAGCGTGTCGTCCATCTTTACTTGCAGTCTAAGCCAAAAACACATGACCTGACCAATATCCACATGCTCTTATTACTGTTTAACAAGATAATGAAACAGAGAAAGGGAGGCGACACTTGTGTTTCAGATGCCCTTTAACCTTTATGAAGGAGACAGACCCAGCAGACAGACGAGCACAAACACAGTTGGGATATCTGAGAAAGATAGACACTTCAGAAACGCAGTCATCTCCCTCCACCACATGTCTTCCTGCTGCAGCTGTGGGGGTCCGTCATTACAATCCTCACCATCTACAGCTGTAAGACTCACTGTCTCACACTAACCAACCATGTGTGTGTGTGTGTGTCACATTCCACAAAGTGTGATGCTGCTTAAATAAAAACCTAAATATACTAAATAAAATACACAAGATAAAAAGAGGTGTGTATCTTTTCCACTAACACAGAGGAAACTTAAAAAAAAACAAGATAAAACTGGAGGTCGAAGCAGCCAACAAATGACTATTAGATAAAGTAGAAAGCAGCCATCTGAGAACCTGGCACAACTGCTCGGGGAAATACGCTTTAAGCCTCCCAAGACACAATATCTATCTTCATTCAAATTGCATTCAGGCACTCCATTATAATACAGGGAGATGAGAATTAGGTTGAGTGCCATCTCCAGACTGGCTCACAGTGCAGGCTGTTTGGGAGGAACGCTACAATGAAATCATTTTTCTTCATATCACCGGCAGCTGTTAAGAGAGGCCGGAGAGTAGAAGCCTATATTGTTTAATATTTATACTTGAATAGTCACTTCTGTCGTCCACACGGAGCCTTTTGGTTTGGTGGAATTCTATCTATCATCTGTATAGTCACAAGACAATGTCTGAAAGAGGAGCTTTCAGTGAAGAGCATGTGAATACCATTTGGGCCAACAGGACCATGCAACTATTCACTTCACTTACAAGTAAACTCGGTTACAGTCTGCAAATATATATCATCTGAGTGATGCTAATTGTGTGTATGTACACGCATGCCACTGATTTGTGAGCAGGAAGACAAACGACCGTTTTCACAAAAGAGAGAGAGCTGTCTGTCTTAACGTTTACATGAGGAAGAGTTTAAAGAAACTCTTAGAGGATAAACTTAGATTGAAAAGTCAAGAGCAACTAAAGCAACAAATACACAACCACAAGAAAAAGTGAATTATATGTTAGAGAGACACAATGGTGTATGGTTGTTGGCTGCACACACTCCAGTGTTTGTGTGTCTATCCACAATCTGCACACAAAATAATTAGTTGTAAAGTATATTAATTATTAACTCATGTGAAAACTTTTAGATAACAGAATAAACCCTGCAGAGAACATTTATTTTTTGACTTTGTTGTACCAGTTTTTTTTTATGTTTGGTTATTATCTATTACGAAAACATGAGCCACTAAAATGACAATATGGTTCAACATTTTTCTGACACTCTCCAAACAAATTAAATATTATCAGCTAAGTTTAGTTCTTATTTGGGGATCAGGTCATTTTCAGTAACAAGCTTTTTGGTGAGCTGAAAACTTTCTTTGATCTAGCATTCCGACAGATACAGAACAGATTATGTGTTGCATATGTCGCTTCTCTGTTTCCACCGTTTTCCCTAATGACACAACCCAACAAAAGCCGCATGCATGATGCATTTCTTTCAAACTATTGTTTTGCAGCTGAGTCACTGTTTACTCTACAGCTGAACTGTTCACATCTTAGAAATACTTGCAGGCAGCAAAACAAGGTTTGGTATTTCCCCACTGATTGTCCCCATATGCTTTTCTGTGGCACATACTCGTAACCCTATCTTAAGTGTAGTGTCAGTTATTGTTTTCTCCAGGTCTAAAACGCCTCTCTAGTGGTGCTATAATAAAACTGCTTTGGAATTTATTTGGCTGTAAAATCCTGTTAAGAGGTTTTTCTGCCATTTCGAGACTGATGGACGCTATGGAAAACACTATATAGCCCATGGTACTGTAGGAAACCATAGGAAGGCTGTGATGGATGAGTTGAATCATCATTGATCAAAGGACACCAGCAGTCTAATTGGTTTTACTCAAGATTTCATGAAGACTTGTACAAAAGATCGGCAAAGCAAAATGTGCAGCTACAGAAAAGGAGGATAATGAAAGTCTGATCTGAAGTTAGTGAGTGTGGGAGATCACAGCTCTCCTCCAGGCACTTTGCTCTCCTGCTGCCTTTCAATTAGTGCCCAATTATCACCCTCACACAACAACAGGTGAGTTGGCCCCTGATTAGCATTACGGCCTCCACTATGTTTTTATGACCTGGATTTGTCGGGAAGACAGAAGCCCTGAGGCACAGTCATACAGCAGCACTTAAACCACTGGACCAGGTCACGTACTTTATGAATCAAACCAATTTACAAAAACCTTCATCCCCTGGAGGGTACGGCCTGTTCTGATTCATAATATCTTATTAGTTCAATAGCAACTAATGAAATAATGTTTCCATTTGTACGATGGTCTCAGTGAAGCCACCGCCGGTAAACAAACCATTCAGACTGATGGAAATAAAAATCAATTATCCCTTCCTCCCTAATCCCCATGGCAACGCATCATACAAGGTGAATGCTGCACTCAGGGGCTGCAGGACTATCATTTGAAACACTCAGACAAGAAACAATCACTCATGAGGTCAGTAAACAAGACAGAGATAGTCTATCCTGTGTGTGTGTGTGTGTGTGTGTGTGTGTGTGTGTGTGTGTGTGTGTGTGTGTGTGTGTGTGTGTGTGTGTGTGTGCGTGTGTTTGTGTGTGCAAGTAAAATGAATACCCTGTCAGAGAGGAATCACAAGGGACAAATGATGAGAGCATGCATAAATGTGGAAAAAGAGGTAGAAGTGAACCTCAAAACACCCGGAGCCCACTTTCACACACTCACACACACACACACACACACACACACACACACACACACACACACACACACACACACACACACACACACACACACACACACACACACACACACACACACACACACACACACACACACACACACACACACACACACACACACACACACACACAAATTCACACACATATAGGAGGTAGCAAAGAGGCCTGGTAACCGGATCTTCACCGAGCCCTTACCTAGAACCATGGTCATGTAGCGCTCCTGCACTCCGGCCTCCAGCAGCAGCGGCGGCACGTATGTGATCCCAGCTGCCACGCAGATCTCCAGGCCACAGGTCAGAGAGTTCAGCAGGACGAGACGCCACTGAGCCCTCCATCCAGGCATACTTACAGGGGCTGGCTCGCCTTTCCCCTCTGGGACGGTCGCTACTGGGGGCAGGGGAGGGGGGAGGAGGGAGCCAGGCAAGGGCGAGGGGGGGAGCGTGGGGAGGCAGATGGTGCCCCACAGGGACGAGAGGGCTGTCGGGGAGGGACAGCGGCAAAGACACGTGGGTGACTGAGATGACCTGGACGATTCATCCTCTTCTCAGCATTTTGGATCTGAAGAGGAGAAGAGAAAAATAAAAGAAACCCTTAATATTCATGGCAGTAAACAGGATATCCTATAGTTTATAAACGACTGGTTGTCAGTTAGAATGTATGAATAAAGGCCGAGGACCACCACGTGAGACAGGTCAGTCTCCGGTCATTCCCAGGTTACAACACCTGGATGTCCGCGGCCTCGGGTTTCATGGGGAGTCTCGCAGCAACAGCTTTGTCCAAAACAGAATCTAATCTGCCCAGATTCCAACATGTGTTTTCCAGAAAGGAGGAAATGGCAGCAACAGTCACAGGGAATATGATAGTGATGTATTCTCAGCAGCAGCAGCAGGAACAGCAGGCGGACAGAGGAGATGAGTCAGCTGGGGCGACGTGGCAAACACACAGAACCGTTTGCCAGGAGAATCCTCTCTTCTCTCCCTCGGCTGCTGCTGCTTGACTCGTCTTTTTTTTTTTTTTTTTTAACATCTCAAAACAGTCGTGGTGGTGGAGGGTTTTAAAAAAAAGAGGAGTTAGTGCTGATTACCCATCTCTCTCCTTACTGTCGCCCTTTCACTTCTCCATAATAACTCTAGAATTAGTGGGGTGAACTGGAATCCAGCCCCCCTCCCCAGGCTGACCCTGTCATTATCTGTATTATTAAGCTCTGATTGTAGTTTGAGTCACATGTGGGTGTCGCCCCCCTCCCCCTCCTCACATATTTCCAGGAGATTACTGCAATTGTTGAGCACGTGAAAAGTTTTCAGCACCTGAAAAGAGAGATCTCACTCCAGAGAGAGGATGAGGCAGGAGGTGGATTAGGTGACAGGTGAGACAGATGGTGTAACGCAGCATGTTTAACCACGCTGGCTTAGAAAGACCGAAAGTCCAGTTGCGCCAGATACAGGAAACAGGAAAGTCATCGGCAGCCGTCAAGGTTGTGTGTCTAGTATTCCTCTTGGAAAGATTACATATAGTCTCAGAAAGAAATATAAGTTATTTTTGAAAATCTGGCAGCCTTATTTGGAATACATGGATACACCACCAACGGTACCAAGGACTGTAACTATTTGGAGCTCTGAATTACATTATGTACTGTGTCATTGCGGTATTTCTCTGTGATGTGTCATCCTATGCACCAACTTTTTTCTTTTTTTTTCTCTTTGGGTGGGGGGAATTATTTACTTTATTTATTTAATTAGTTTTATTTCATCTTTGTGTGTATTTTTTTTTAAATTTTGTTATGTAATTTTCTGTAATGTTTAATGTAGAGTGCTCTGTGTGCTCTGCATGTTCTCTTGCATTGTGAAAATATTTGGAAAAATAAAATATTCCACACACAACTCTCAGCTGTGCTTATCAAGACACACAAAACATCCAAGGTGAACAACAACCAATTGTTCGTTTCCCACACTGGCAGACAGGCCCACCATGCCCTGAAGGACAACCTTTCCACACAATACCTGACAATCTCCATTACATGCCTTATTGTAAAGATAGCACGTGTTCATTCTGCCTTGTTCACTTCTAAATCTAATCCTGCATTTTTACAGTAGTGATTAACTTGTTAAGATGTAAAGCAGAAGAAGAGTAAAAGTTTATCCGAGAATCATCATCAGCTTCTTCTAGGGGTCAAATATCTGCTGTGACTTCACTTTAGGAAGAAAAAACAAAACAACCGCATTAGAGGAAGATGTTTAAACTGTGCAGAGAAAGCACAAGAGAAGTAACATGTCTGCAATTAATATACACGACTTCCTCCTACAAATGTGCATCCATTTGCAGATCTCTGCTTCTCGGCGAGCACAACCCCCCCCCAAGAGATCATCGTCATCACCCACCAAGGAGGACGCATTCTTTTAAAGCAGAGGGAAAGAGCAAGAACAGTCAGAACAGCCGCAGACACATAAACAACAAGGTGCTATATTTGCATTCGGTGTGACATTTCTCTGCCAACGTTGGCCATCTGTTCTCCCTCAGCAAACAAAATGGATCCGACGGGACTTGCCTCAACACTTAGAGATTTAAAATAATGCATATCTCCCTGAGCCGATGATGAAGAGACTAAATGGTCTCAATAATAATATTTTTACTTAACACCTTTCAAACGAGAGATCAAAGTTCAAAGTGCTTCAGAATATAAAGAATGATGTGCTGAGCGCTCCACATGTGAATAAACATAGTGAGTATAACAAATGCGTCTCTGTTGCCAGGTTTACACCTGCCTACCACCACTGTGGAGTTTTCTGTTTTAGTTTAAAAACTCCTGTTCCCTTCCTAATTGGTTCTTATTGGATGCAAAACATTACAAACTCTTACTTCTATTGACAGTTCCAACTTGTCTTCAGTCCAATACCTCTCTTAAACCATTAAGAGCAGGTATATGCTGATTATTTAAACGTTTCTAAAAAGGGTGATTGATTCCTTTCCCATTGCCAGTAAAGCAGCGTACCTCTCTGTTTTTATTCCTAAGTGCCTCATTTTCATATATCCCAAAAGGCACCGAACGTTGAGGCGCTCTCTCACTCTCTTGACTAATAAGCACGTTCATCCGGATGTCTCTTTTCCATCACTGCAGATTGGAGCTGGAGGCGATAATGACCTGTGTCGACTGCAGAGTCATTCGACCCCGGGGGTGAATGCCGATAGTATCCATTCCCATTTCAGGACAAAAGCCAGATGTTAGTGGGTTTTCGTGACCAGTGGAAAAAGGGCTTAGGAAAAGATATATCTGTTATCTGCTGTTCCTCATTCATTACATTTTCTGCCAAATAGTGGCAATCTTCCTCCAGTTTACACCAGCACACACATAATCAGTGTATGGGAATGGTCATGTGATACTGGTTTAGGTGTGTTAGCCTGGACGGGGATTATAACGGATATGGAGCTAAACACACAGATGGTTTTAGTTTTAAAACTAAGACATACTAGTATGCAAGTAGCCACAGTTCAGTGTGAGATGACGTGTCAGCTGGATGACATTGTTTTCTCAGGAAACAAGAGAGGCGTGCTGCGTTATAACAAGCAGCTTCTGTCATCAACTCTGAAGTTCCGTGTCCTTGGATTGACACCACTTGCAGAAATAGCTGTCATTAGGGATCCCAGACTCAGAATATCCATAGAAAACCTCCCCCTGCCTTTCACATCATTATAAATTGATGATTGTGAACTGAATGTCATGAGTGATGCCATCAGAGGTCCTACAGCATTCATGCATTCGCAGCTCAGTCATCCTGCGCCCTGATATTTGACTTGACAGGCTCTTAGAGAACCGGAGACACAAAGCAACAGGGAGAGACGCATTACAAAATAATGTGTTACTGAAAGACACCCATCAGGGGAGCAGGCTTTGCCCCTATGGCCTGTCTGGCCACCGCAACCCCCTCCCCTTATATCCTGTGTGTGTATATGGGCTCCCTCCCCTCCTCCTCTCTCTCCCCAGCATTTTTCCCTTATCCTTCCTCAACCCCTGAGGTCAGCCTCGTCTCTGACCTGCATTCTAAGAGGAGTCTTTTGACATATCTGCCCACGACTGGTTATGCCTTTATGGTTCTGGGCTTCAGTGTGAATGCTTTCTATGGCAGCCCCAGCTGACTCACTGTCAGATTTTCTCACTGGAAACAGAATGGGGCCCCCGGTGGCAAGAAAATAGCGAAATCTGATTTGTCTACCGAAGAAACTGCGGCTTGTCTGGACGCCCGCCCGAATGGAAGTCAGATTCCAGGGTTTTGTTAATTGTATGGTTGTTTAAATCTCGACCCGAGTGGTGGTGGCCTGTCTGAGTTTGGACAGAGGCGGAGGTAGAGGAGAGAAGGATTGAGAGACTGTGGCAGGGATCGAAACAGCAAAATATAGAGCAGAATGTATCACTCCGGCCATCCGCCTCAAAATCCCATTAAAACGGCATAAATATTTTTGTTTTGAATATGGAAACCTTGAGCCAACAAAACAGAAAAGAGCTCTCAAGCCCTTGATTTAAGGACGGAGAAGAGAAAAACGCACTCACGGCAACCCACGCAGTCATTCCACCGCTTACTTAATGACACCTCTGACTCTTCAATGTATTCCAGTCATGCCCTTCATCTTCGTCCCGTAGCCACGGAGACACAAACGCACACACACACACGATGTTACACAAACAACTCTCCCTGTCACCTTACACGTTTAAACCTTACACGTTTAAAGAGTGTGGTGTGGGGGGGGGGGTCTGCTTTTGTCAGCTCTCCCACTGCTCCCTTACCAAGTTCTATTCAGCTGCAGGCCCCCCCCCAAAAAAAAAAGAAACCGCCCCATTGACTGAGCAGTATTCTTACAATACAAAACAGGCTTTGTATACATTGTGCCAGGGAGTAATGTGATATAGTGAGGTATCAAGTCCATTTCCAAGTTGTTTATTAAGACAGGGTTTGTATAAATGGTAGTATATAGGCATGGGGGGGGGGGTGGGGCTGGGGTCTCCCGGCAGACAGCAGGGTTTGGAAGAGAAGAGGGGAAGGAATTGCTCTGAGATGACATCACAGCTACTGGTACAGTGGCGGCTGTGGCTGCAGGAACCACAGCTGGAGGCTCTGGTTCTGTGTCTGGCTCTCGCTGAATGGCTGCAAAATATGTGGCCTCCCTCCCTCCCTCCCTCCCTCCCTCCCTCCCTCCCTCTGAGCTCCCTCTCGCTAATGGACCAGACCATCTGCATTTACCATTGCCTCCCTGGCATACGTCCTGCAAACCTTTTTTTTCTGTGGCTCTCTCCTCTGTTGTCTCAATGACACAAACAATGCCAGATGAAGCCACCCTCAGTGAACAGTGCTCTGCTATGGTATCACTACCTCAGCATTTCTCAGCAGAGCCAACTTGGCAGCGCCGTGGACGTCCTGTGCAGAGCGGCGTCCCTGAATGGTGTCACGCTCAGGGGGCCGCAGCTAGGTTGGTTCTAGACTCAGTCCTCAACAAGTCAACATGTCCTCACGGGGGGATTTGAGTGTTTCTACCTGATGTCCAAACTAAATAACCACAGAACCATTTGGTAGTATATAGTTTATGTAAACACTTAGGGCAGATCAACTGTCGGCAGTGTGAAAAGCATTAACTGCTCTTCGGTAGTGATGGGTCGTGAATATCTCATTTTGAAAATCAGTGAGTTTACACCTCTATTGTCTTTTTTCTCTTGCTTTACAGGCGCCTGGTATACGATAATGTGTTACTACTGTTACTGTTTGAAGGTGGTTGCCAAGCACCTCAACACTGTTTGCTAAACCAGATTAAACCATAAAAGAAGAACATAAAACCCAGATGAGATGCAACAGGAGACACAATGGGGCCAATCGGGAATAATTCAGACGGACTTTGTTGACTGTCGTTTGCCACAAATGCATGTTGAGGTTTGTCCATATTCACAATGTTTTTTTAACCCTCAATAGAATGAGTTTATGGGTAATTTCAAATCAAACACAACAAAGTTTGACTTGAAATTACCCATAAACTCATTTGATTGCTGATTTTCACTTCAACTACAACTTCAAACATGCTGTTACTTCCCTCTCCCAACATGTCAGACATATATTGATGTTTAACCCATTTTCTGAATTTTTACCTGTAACTTTCAGCATAATCTACACTTATTTTCACAGAAGATGCCGTCTAAAAAAGTTACACATCCTGTTATAGACACTCTGTGTTAACTGCACTTCACTACTCCATGTTTTCTTTCTCTTGTTCCCACAGTGTTTATCTCTACCAGGTGTTCAACATCATAACATGGCCTGTGAGCCCACCATAACACCTCTGACTCCATTTTTCCACAGACATGGTTTCCTTCTGTTTCTGACAACTGGATAATAACATGGACCTTCAATAAAATGTTTTAAAGTTTAGCGTTTAGATTTGCGCTTGCCACTCTGCTCACTTGAAAGGCAGCCCCGGCCGTGCTGACCCTACCCCCCCCCCCCCCCCTCAGGCTGTAATCTTAAGCCCACATCCATCTCTGTGACCTCTGACCCGGCCTTTCACCACAAATCATGTGACCGGCCCAGCATTTCAAAGACAGTGGGAGCAGCACACTGATCAGAGACGATATTAAAACTGGTGACTGGTTAAGAATGGCTGTCTGTTCGAGGACTGTGCTGCCTTGTTAAAAAGGGTGAAGCATCCCCAACACTGTTCTGAAGAGAATCTCAACACTGGTCGTGATCAAACTGGGATCGACTCTTTTCCCATTGCCAGTAGGAGTGTTGCCGTTCTCTCAGGGGTTCGTGGATGTTTGTTTTTTGACCAGTGGGAAAAAGGGCTTAAGTGTTTATCTGAATGAGATAACAGAGGAAACGCTCAAATTAAAAACCCAGAGACACATGTGCACTTATCAGTTAAAGGTCATAAACAAATGTGTGTATGTGTGTCAGGGTGAAGTGAGAGAAGCCTCTGTCCACATGAGAGAACGGAGCCAGCTACAGGCACAAGCACAGGGAGGTGGCCGTTATCATACTGGCCCATGCAAATAGCTCAACAATGGCGTGCAGCAGAGTTGAGCTGTGTAGCCTCTTGTGAGTCGAAGCGGCTGATAACGTGCCTCCACACACTGAGGCTTTCTTGTCTCTGTAGAAAACCCATTGTGTCGAGGTGAAAGCGCTAATAAGAGGGAATGCAGGCACTAATGAGTTTCCATTCAACCACGATCAGGTGTGTTTACATCTAGATAATAGAGTTGTCAAACTTTTAATTTGGTTTTCATCAGCGACTGGTTAATTGCTGTGAGTTGGTGTTTCTGATCAACAAATAACATGCAACACATTTAAATGATGATTAGTAATACAAAAATTAAATGTCAATATGGATATGTTATCTTCACAATGACATCTGTTGCTGTTTTTTCTAATCAAACTAATTTGTAGCGTGTTAAACTGTTGCTCAGTTACACTCAGAAGACGTTTATGAATTAAATGCTTTATCTTAACTTAACGTTGTAGTAGTACAGCAACACTTCATAGAGCATATATGCACATGCAATACATTTGGAAAAAAGAACATTATTAAGTGTAGTAAAGTTATAAAAGGGCACGTCAGAACTTCTTTGTCAAAACCATGGCTTTAATTAGATTCAGCAAAAAAAATCCCAGCTGACCTTTCAATACCATTAGCCCACACTGTACTGATGTACGGTTTTATTTCATATGCCTCAATAAACAAAACAAATCCCAAATGTCAACAACACATGACTAAAAGCATGTATTTACAAAGAATTGCATTAAATTCTATTTATTTTAACCATTAGCATCTCTGGCCTTTCACACCCAAAGGGAAAATAAGATGTGATAATAGCAAAATCACACGATGAGTCAACTCACCGGCCAAACAAGTGAAGCTCAGTCCATCCACAGCCGTCGCTGGACATTCAGCATCTAATCTATTTTAAAGGCTGCTCGCTCTCTTTATCCAATCAACACGTTTCTCTCCCTCGCAGAGCATATCCACACTCACTCTTTTGACCACCTGCTTCAACTCTGCGCTCGAGAGTCTGACTCTTTTTTTATCCTGCCTCCTTCCGTGTCCCCTGTTCCCTCCTCTCTCATTTAGCCCACCTCCTTTGCATCCCTCCCAGTATCCTCCCTCCCTCCCTCCCTCTCCTCTGTGCCTCAGCCTGGAAGGTGGGAATTGGGGAAACTCCCAAAGCACTTGAGGAATCCTGTCACTTTCTGTCTGCCTGTGTCTGACTCGTCTCTGTTTCCACCCCAACTTGATTTTGTTTGAAATTCAATATTCAGACCAAAGCTAAAACCTTGACTTGAGATACAAAGCTATCAGAGACACACACTTACCTGTGTTGTATTGTAGGAGTTCAACAGGCAGTGAGGAAACAAAGAATGAATAGATATCGTCCAACAACCCCACATGAAGGTCCAGTCCCCTCACCCATTCTGTCTCACCATCTAGAACCACTCCCTAAAAGTTATGTATTGTACCCCCTGACCTAGGACCGTATTCAGTTACCTATCAGGGCAGAGGCAGCTCTCCCACCTTCTCCCATTACCTCTCTTCTTCTGACCCAGTGTGAAGCTCACGCTCCTGCATGACCGCTTGTCCGTGGACTCCTTTAAACCTATTTCCTGACTCACTAGCTCAAACACCAATAAGCCTATTTGGGTAGACACATACATACACATACACGCACAGACCTACATCCTCAATTGCCAACACACTGTACTCACACACACACACACACACACACACAGTATCACTCAACCCCCGGCCGGCTGCCATGTCTGTACCCCACGCCTGCAGGCCAAGAAACAACCCTCTGTAGAAAAGCTTTTAATTTGATAACAGTGAGCAGAGGAAAGAAAGTGGAGTGCAGGGAGATCCAAACTGGGGAGGGTGATTACTGCTGGCTGGGTGGGAGCGGCGGGGGTGTTGAGTAATGTCATTAGACTACGGCGGGCTTTAAGGAATCTCCGTTTCTGGAGCCCGGAGGCAGATCAATATGAAGACAGAGTGCAGCACTTCTCCTCCACAACAGGAGCGGCTGGCCTGGAATTAAGAGAATTCTGAAAATCTCATTTTTGGAGAAAATCACTAACTCAGACGACCGAATCCTGACTTACTGAAAAAAACATTTCCCCCTCTGCACGTAAATCTTTTCTTTGGATACATTCAGAACCAATAAAAAAGCACAAACAGAACAAACAATATCCTGCCTTTTAAAAAAATAGGCAATTACCCACCTGAAGTACAAATATGCATGTCTCAAACACACACCCTCGCGACAGCTTAATTATTAACTTGGAATAGAAATCTCTCAGAAGCATTTCTTTGTGTGCAGGAGAACTGACTAGAAAGAATAAAAAGAGATATATGCTGAAAATAGGGTCCAGCCAAAACAAACCAAAACCTGAGGTTCCACAAACACCAACCAACTGACTTCTCTCCTACAAATGACTCTGTTTCTACATGACCTGATAGAGCAATACAACACTGCCTATCTTCAACCCCATCACCATGCTGCAAATGTGTTTCTTCTGTGTTTGTGTGTGTGTGTGCGCTCAACTACAGCTTTTGCTAAAGATGTATGAGCAGTCTGCTTAGGCCAAGATGGCTTTTAATTCCATGGTAGCCTTTTCCGCAAACCCGGCATCTCCAGCACTGGCCAAACCCAGCAAGCCCATAATAAGCTCCATTGCACTGCTTTGATAAAGTGGGAAGCCAAAACAGTAAGTCAGAAATAGAGCTGCTGGGCCACTACTGTTGGTGTAGCAGCAGGGACCCAATAAAGCCTAAATGTCACCCACATTATACATAGCACGAAGGATGGGACGGGAAGGTTCAATCACTCATTGTGTGCTTTCCACAGCAAATTAACCTTTAAGCAAATACGTGACGCCGATGCTTAAACACAGAGCTTCTATACATACCTAATCACTTTTAACATGTAGCGCCTTCAGGATTAGCAAGGACCATCCAAGAGCGTCAGACGGTTAACATTCTCCAAGTGTTATCTACATGAGGACATCACATAGCTGCTCCAAGACTCGTCTAAAACAGTCCCCCAAGGCTTAAGAATCCCATCGGTGTTTTAGTTACCCAGGGCCATCTGTTGCACACTGCATACATGCAATTTTCACAGCTGCAACACTATCATAAATAAGGAAAATTCAATTAAGAAACTCTGGATGACACATGATGTTACATCCTTCTTTAGGGGAAAAAAACATCACTTTGTACATGTCTGTTTTACACATTTCCTGGGTATTGACTTTCCACAGGTCATTGAAGCTTGAATTTTAACGTCATTATACATGATAAAAACAAACCTTAAATGGAGACATAATCAGGAACAGAAACAAAAACAATTCTATTTTCAAGTTCCCTATAAACCGGTCGGATCTCTTTCTGAAAAGTAGCCTCACGACAGGACACGAGTCCTCACAGGGTTATAGCAGAACCAGCACAGCTACAATTACCTTCCTTGTGGTTGTATGACTCTGCCGACCAGTCGAGTTGCCATTTACATCCATTTCTGTCTAGACTCATGAGGAAATATATTTTGGACTTTGACAAATGAGTAATGGAAAATATACAAAACTGTAAAGTAAGTTTCACATCATGTTATTGAGGTTTCAGAATAAACTCGATCTGTTGAAAGCTGTTGATGATTCACGTGTATCACATATCATGAGCCATGTGTTTCCTTGTTGTAGCCACATCACGATGGATGAAGGGACAGATGATTGATTTATCGATTCTGGGAGCAATTAAGGACATGGGAAGGTAAGTTGTAATGCAAAGACTGATTTTGGGACTAGAGAGTGTCATATTGAAATGACCAGAAAGTGTGATAGTTTCTCTATAATCAGATTATAACAATATCTGATAAACACTATACTTGTAGCAGAGAGTATCTGGGTAGCTTGACGAAGAAGACGGCTGAGAGACGTTATAAGAGAAAAATCAAGACTGGGGAGGTCGTCCCAGCTGTTTTTCAAGAACCTAGAAACACCAAGGTCATGAACCCCCCCCCAGCTGCATGAATACAGTTAATACAGCCGTCCATACAGGACTGACAGACAGGAGGACAGATAAACATCAACAGGTCCATCTCTCTATTCCAGCTGTTGTCAGGGCAGGAGTGGCCCCAAGGCCCAGTGATTAACGCCTCAGTCAAATGCTACACAAAACAGATGGTAAAGATGAAGAAGAGAAGGGCAAAGTCCTCTCTCTCCCTTTATTACTAGTACACAAGAAGGCATGAACCACTAGCCTCCACATTGTGTGCACACACGCAACATTTAAATCATTTTTTAAATAACATCCTGACCACAGTCATGAAGTGCTCTGCTGTGGAATTGTAATCCTATACACTGCAGCCTTTCCTTGAAAAACATAAAACCAGCAGTATAAAAACACAATTACACAATAGGAAGGGAGTTACAACTTTACTGTCTTTGTGTCCGCAGACTAAAATGCGGAAGACTCCTCTCGGCCTTCTGGGAAAACAAGAAATGTCAATCGTTAAGTCTGCAAAACAAAAAGCCAGACAACAAAAGAAATGTGTAATCAAAACAAATCTTTTCCTGCTCTCATTTTAATCATGTCCTCTTAGCTCTGGAGGAGACGCTCCATAGTCAAACTTCCCAAGTCACTAACCAGAACTGGTGAGCGTTAACGATGGAGAAGCAGCCCAGTTACTTGTCGTGTATTTTTGCGTTTTTTTTTCGCAGGCACCTCTTTACACATTATTCTAGCTAAGGACTGTCATGGGACCGATCCATCACGGCTGATCCTCTAAGCCGGCAGTACGGAGCATTTCTGACAAAACATGGGGTCTGCTAGAAACAAGCATCAAAGCACTCACACACACATATTGACTCAAATCATAAGCTTGATCCTTTCACAAGGCATCGAGCATCTCACATATCAAAGGTCTCCCTCCAACACTCAATAGCATCCCTTTCAGCCCGCGACATGAAAGAGAACACTGTGGTGTCTTATAATGTGCTGTTTTCCCCATTCACACAGCCCGACTTCAAAGAGGGCTAAATCAAGTTTGAGACATTTCACTGTCCCATTGGTTCGGTGCTTCCTTGTATTTTTAGCCCCAAATGATCAGGAGATGACAGGGTCATTCATTACATTACAAACAACACCTTCCCTGATTCGCTCTGTCTAGATCTGCAACCTAACACACACTTGGCTCTCTCTGACTTGTACTGAGAGTCGAGGAGAGTGTGAATATGTGTTGCAAACATCTGGCCAAGTCCTTATCACCCTGGGAAAACGTCTGTGCACAAGCCTGTGTTGTCCCTGCAGGGTCAGTGCTTGTCTGGACTTCAGCTGTGGTTTAGCAGTTTCCTCATGAGAAACTGTCAAAGTTGTGCCTCTCATTAATGGGTAATTGCGGTAAAAGCGATAGGCTCCACTGCAGTTTGTCCTCCTCCTTTTCGTGAGGCCGAGACCTCGGGCTGTTTTGACTTCAATGCCACGCACTTCCCCTCCACACATGAACCATGTGGGCAGAACTAAGTAAAGTGAGTAAATTGAATTATGCTAGCGAAGGGGAGTAGGAATGAAACAACATACTTAGATCCAGACTGGTGGGTCTTCTGAGGACTGCATTATTATAAGCTATTAATAACCCATTGGCAAAGGCACTCAGGTGTTTCCCCCATTATTTGCCGAGCTTGTTGCGGCTCGCCAGAAACTAATTGGTCCCGTCACAGTCTGATAATGATCTGTAAAATTTGAACACTTCTCATAATAACACAAAAGATCAGTGTTGTGCACCATTGCGTTCTTGTAGAGCAAAATATCCATTAAGTGTTAACCATTCTTTGGTTTGGCAGACTTCAGTGCACTGGGTAGAGTTGATTAAGAATCTGCACTAGTGTGTGGTGTCTACATTACCCACAATGCCCAACATGTCAGTATCAGCCACTGTTGCCAATGTGTGACTCTATAATCTACCCTCTCTTTCTCATTTACTTCAAATGACAGGAAAGAGAAATAGTAGACAGCTACTGTGGCCAACCATTTTAGCTGAGAGCCACTTATAATTCATGTTCCCATAATTTACTAAATAATTAATTTTTCTCTTTCTTAGAAACTGCTGGAGCTTCATATTTCACCCACTGTGTTACATTCAAGTTTAAATGAGGAGAATACAGAGCAGCAAATTAGGATTAAAGAGAAAAGCAGTTGGCCACAGAGAACTGAGCCAGTGCCAAGGCACCCACACGTTCTGGCATGGCCGAGATTTCATTCCAGGCTGAGGAGAAGAAGATAGGGAACATTCATGCCTTTAATCAGACAAGATATTAAAAGAACACATAACCTAGATGCCTGAATTTGACGATGCCTTCACCCTCTCGCACCAATTAAAGTTAGCCATGATCCCAGGAGTGGTCCCGGGAGGACTGTGGTGCTGACAGAAGCTCAGCCATGCAAATCATCCTCTCAGACGACCAATGTGAGTCTTTCATAAGGGCCACGGAAGGAGAGAGGTGTTAATGTCGTGTTTGATATTTGAAAACCGATTAATATTTAACAAATGCTGAAGTACCTCAAGGTGAGATAAAAAAAAAATGAATGTAGTCTCAGAAAGATTAGTCCAACACCGAAAGCCTTGCCATAATATAAAAGGAGACTGGCTGCTAAAACTCCCAGCAACAACTGTGAGAATGCAGCCGCAACGTCAAAAACAATGAACTAGTTGAATAATAACGATGTCAGAGAGGTGACATTCCTTGGTGGTAGGGTAGCTGTCATCTTTTCTTCTTGCTCCGGCCCATTAGGGAAGCCTGTAAGCGGTCTTTTTCTTTGGCCCAGCTGGCTACAGAGCACTATTACAGGGAAGCTGTTTGGACTTTGACCCCGCTGCCTGCAGAGAGCTGGGAAAAACGTTTGAGCTCCTCTGCTCCCCGTCAATGAGAGATCCAGGAACCCCGACAGGTTGCTGGATATTCAGCCCTCTCCCCCCCCCGCCCCCCCGCTGCTGCTGAGTTACGGTGGCCTAATAATGAGCATTTAAAGCATTTGCAAGGTTTCATAGTAGCAGGTGTTGTATTGCTGTTGTCCTCCGGTGAAAAACATACTGAGCAAGGGAAAAACAAGCACTTTTTCCCCCATTAACTTTCTTTTGCCATGACCACTTTTCTCCCATGCCCCTGTTACAGCAAATGAGCTCACTGTTTTCACAATTATTAGCGCTTCAGGGACAAATTCACCTCTGCAGTAAATGTCCAAGGCCAAAGAGGTTTGAATGCTCGCCTAAAAATAACAGCAGAACACAGTGCACAGATCTGAGGAATAAAAGCTCTTACTATATCTGAGTTCAAGCTGAGACAAAGGGAATAGAAGCAGCCGGCATGAATTCTGTCAATATAAATCAAATAGCTCATATTACATGAAACCCAAGGCAACTGGTCCAACTTAAGCACAGACAAGGTTTTGTACATATATATATCTTTTTTTATAGAGCATAAAATTGAGGCACAACTAGCATAAATCTCAGTGACACATACGATAAAAAAGATAGAAAAAAACACAGTTCAGGCCATGAATCCTCCACAACTTGACTCCTCTGATGTTAAAGTTCAAACCTGAGAGTAAGGAGGAGGATTATCCTGAGAGCCATACGACAGAACTTTTTCCCACTGAAGTAAAGTGTCTGCTGCACTTCTCTGATGTGAGAGACAACCATTGTACAGATCGCATACCCGCGATTGCTCATGGCTACACATGACACCAGAGCCACAACAGCACACAAAGCTTTGAAGAGGACACAGAGCTTACGAGAGAAACCCCCTCAGAAACCCTTCCAGTCAAACACGACGGGCCCTCCCCATTCAGAAGAGGTACGAAAAGAAAAAAAAGAAATCACACCCACCACATAATCCACCACCTGTCTGTAAAAACATATGCGAGAGCCAAGAGTAATTCACCGGGAATCCAGGTACAAACAGAAAACACAAGGAGCACTCCGAGCTGGAGATAAACAGCCTACCACTGATTAAAACTGCAAAGCCTTCAGCCTGCCTAAGTAGCTTGGTGTCCTCGACGTTGGGTGATTATCCTGCGCTTGGCTTGGGGGTGTATGAGACTGTGGGAGAGCAGTTAGAGAACAGCCAGCTGGTCTAGCCACAGCATCCAGGGTGAGGAAGCAGTTCTATCGCTGTGGAGCAGATGAGCTCCTCAGCAAACCCCTCCTGGGGCGACACACACAGAACGTGGAGAGTGGTAGAAATGTGTCTGCACTGAGACTTTCTAGTTTGATCACACAGAGAGAAAATCTAGTTTAACATGTTGGTGGTCAACCACAATATGGCCGATGCTGATAATTACAGAGCAAGGCGGAAGATGCACAATGTGTTGTTGTTTTTCTTTTGTGCATCTGATCATAATATACAACATAAAAAATGTAATAAACAGTAATATACTATTCACTTGACACAGAACAAATATTTGAAACTAAAACAAGTGCATAGTCCCTGTCCACCACAATCTTTTAGATAGATAGATAGATTCTAAGGCTACATTAACATTCTAAGGCTACATTAACATTTTAAAACTAAAGGTCTGTCCACACCAGCGTTTTAGCTCCACATTGGTGCGATTCCCAGTCTCTAGCAATGCACCTGAGGATGAACATGAAGAGGACACTGGCCATGTCAACTCTGCAGCTGGTTGCCTGGTTACAGAAAATTCTATAAAGGAGAAACAACAATGGTGAAAAGTAAAACGACGGATTTCTTTTCTTGGACGGATGACGAGGTGGCGCTACCCGCGTACACAAGCCTCTTTCTATCGGTAGTGGAGTCACGACTGATAAGAGCCAATCAGGAAGCAGATGCAGGCGACCGTGTCATACTTTCCAAGTTGTCTCCACAGTTACCCGTCCACACGACAACACAGCACCGGAGTTTTCAAACTAAAACTAGGCCGGCTCTCCAAACTACAGAGCAGTGTGGATCCGCAGCTGTAAACGTGACAACAGTGAAGCCTTTTAAAACTCAAAAAGTGGATGTAGCCTAATTCTGTGGGAAACACAGGGTCAATTCATCCCTATTAAACATAGCACAGGATGAATTTTGGACAATTGTTGAAGAGGAAGAGGAGAAGAGAGGAGCTGCCGGGGCCAACGCGGCCAAACAGAAGAGTCTATTTTCCAGGGCAGAATGAATAACACACTCGAGGGGTCCATGGAGAGGGAAAGAGTTCTTTGTGTGACGGCAGAGTCACGGCCATGGTGACAATAAAAGTCCCTCTGTCATGGGTTAGAGCTGTTTAACCTTTTGATCCTCTTCCTCCTTAATGTGGTTTTGAGCCTTTAAGGTTCTAGTATCCCCCCCCACAGAAAAACCAGGATGGAAATTTTTAGCTCTCAACTGAACTGCAGCTTACTAGAGAAGTTCACTGCAGTGGAAAATGCAGTTTACATTCCTGACATTGTGTTTGGTGGATGAAGAAGTTTAAATTAGAAAGAGGCTTAAACGTGTGAGCAAAGGGATAAAAGGCGAAATTCAATTGGTCCACAACGGTATGAAAACAAAGTGAAAATAGCAATAAGGTGTTTTCATGATTCATTTCATATTTTAGAATGTGTGTCACTGGACTGTTACTGTTTCATTTTACAAAAAAAATGTATATAGAAGTTGAATTTATATTTGCTTGCATTGGGTTTTCTTTTTATTCGTAGGTTTTATATAATAAAGATTATGGTTTAAGAATATATGTCAGCCGTTATATCAATATCATGTTTTTCTCCAGAATTCCGGTACAGCATCCTCCCCCCGAAGAAAATTCCCACGGCCGAGCGTTATTTGGCCTTTTCCGGTGGTTATTACAACATGTGGAGACTGAGTGAGTCAGTAATCAGTTGTAAAAAAATTCAAAGTTGCTGACAGGGACAATACTTTTGACATTTTAACTCATTTTCAACAAGTGCATTAGTGCTCTTGAGCAATATAAGTTTCCGTGGGAGTTGCAGATGAAGAAGTTTCAATTAGAAAGAGGCTTAAACGTGTGAGCAAAGGGATAAAAGGCGAAATTCAATTGGTCCACAACGGAGTGAAAACAAAGTAAAAATAGCAATAAGGTGTTTTCATGATTCATTTCATATTTTAAGTGGGATAAGTCAATATTTTTGAATGTGTGTCACTGTACTGTGACTGTTTCATTTTACAGAATAACAAATACAGAACGGTTTAGCAAATATTCATCTATTTTCCTAATTCAACTTCTATATATTTGCTTGTATTGGGTTTTCTTTTTATTCATAGGTTTTATATGGTTTAAGAATATATGTCAGCCGTTATATCAATATCATGTTTTTCTCCAGAATTCCGGTACAGCATCCTCCCCCCGAAGAAAATTCCCACGGCCGAGCGTTATTTGGCCTTTTCCGGTGGTTATTACAACATGTGGAGACTGAGTGAGTCAGTAATCAATTCTAAAGAAGTTCAAAGTTGCTGACAGGAATAATACTTTTGACATTTTGACTCATTGTCAACAAGTGCATTAGTGCTCTTGAGCAATACAAGTTTCCGTGGGAGTTGCACTTGCGAGCTCTGGAGTCTCGTCAACTTATCAAGTGTGGAAATGTTCTCTGTAGGCTTGAATGCAGAAGTTACCCGGGCGTGAATGAAAACTAACATTATGCTGAGGTTGTGTTCACAGCTGCATCAACACATCAGAGCTCTGCTGACTCCTCACATCTACTACGTGCTACATACATGAGCAGAGTGTGAAACCAGTAGAGAATCCACCCAGTCCTGTTGTGCACATCACAACATGTCTCCAGTGATCATTACAACATGTGGAGACTCACACGTGTGATTACTCAGAGTAAGACAAGGATCATCCTGGGAAATTGACATTTGTGACACAACTATAGGGCTTTAGTGCTCTTGAGCAACACCACTGATATAAGTGATGGGAGTGTTAATCAAGTGAAGAGTTGTGTTCACATCTGACTCCTCACACCTTTACTACATGCTACATACATGAGCATAGCGTGAACACAGTAGCGAATCCATGTTGTTGTGTTACTGCTGTTATGTTAACACACACATTACATATTACATGTATATTACACACTCGGTGTGTGAGTTAGAGCTTGCAGACAAGAACGATGCATGAAAAGTGACATTTGCTCCCAGCTGCATCAACTGCATCTGCTCCTCATATCTACAACATGCAACATACATGAGCTTAGCATGAACACACTTGAGAATCCCTGTTTTGCATTTATGTTTTACATTTTACATTACACATTCTAACATGTGGAGACTCAGCACTCGGATGTGCGGAGAAGTAAGAAGATGTTGAGAGGGAACAAAGCTTGGAAACTTGTATTCAACACATTGGAGCTCTGCTGACTCCTCAGACCTGTACAACACGCTACATACATGACCTAAGCATGAACACACTAGAGAATCCCTGTTTTACATTTATGTTTTACATTTTACATAAAAGAAGTGGAGAACTAGTACTCCTATTTGCAGAGAAGTAAGAAGTTGTTGAGAGGGAACAAAGCTTGGAAACTTGTTCCCGGCTGCATCAACACATCTGGATCTGCTGACTCCTCAGACCTGTACAACACGCTACATACATGAGCTTAGCATGTACACACTAGAGAATCCCTGTTTTGCATTTATGTTTTACATTTTACATAACGTAAAAAAAGTGGAGAACTAGTACTCCTATTTGCAGAGAAGTAAGAAGTTGTTGAGAGGAAAGAAAGCTTGGAAACTTGTTCCCGGCTGCATCAACACATCTGGATCTGCTGACTCCTCAGACCTGTACAACACGCTACATACATGAGCTTAGCATGAACACACTAGAGGAATCCCTGTTTTGCATTTATGTTTACATTTTACATAACATATTCCAACTTGTGGAGATTCAGTACTATGATGTGCAGAGAAGTAAGAAGTTGTTGAGAGGGAACAAAGCTTGGAAACTTGTTGCCGGCTGCATCAACACATCTGGATCTGCTGACTCCTCACACCTATACAACACACTACATACATGAGCTTAGCATGTACACACTAGAGAATCCCTGTTTTGCATTCATGTTTTACATTTTACACAACACATTCCAACATGTGGAGACTCAGGATTTGCAGGGAAGTAAGAAGATGTTAGGAGGGAACAAAGCTTGGAAACTTGTTCCCGGCTGCATCAACACATCTGGATCGGCTGACTCCTCAGACCTGGACAACATGCTACATACATGAGCTTAGCATGTAAACTGAATAGACTGAGTCATTGTAGCATCCCCAACACTTTGAAAGAAACTTTCCGAACAAGCCTCATCCTCCTCCTCCTCCTCCTCCTCCTCCTCCTCCTCCTCCTCCTCCTCCTCCTCCTCCTCCTCCTCCTCCATGGATCCATGTGTCAAACCAGCGGCTCTCTCTCTGGAGCAGAGCCAGGTGTTGGCCGAGGCTTCCCCGGGGACCCTGAGGGTGAGAGCGGGTAAAGTTGGAGCCACCTCGGCCCCTCGTCAGTGAACCGGTGGGGGGGGATGAAACGACGTAGAGTGGGAAAAAACTTCCAGAGGACACCACCACCACCACCTCCTCCTCCTCTACCTCCTCCTCCTCCTCCACGTCTCCCCCGGCTGCTGCCGCCGGACCCCGGGCCACCACGCACCTCTCCCCCGGCGGACTCAACCCAACCACCCCCCCCTCCTCCATCTCTTTAAATCACAGCCTCTCTCTGGACCACCACCCGACCCACAGCGACCCCCCGGGTGACGAGTTCGAACCCCGACTCGAGCCGCTTCCACTCGGGGAAGAAGAAGTTTTTTTCTCCCCCGCCGCACATCGACCGTTAAGTTCCCGGGCAGCACGTCGGATGAGCCCGGTCAACATGGCGGAAACGACCGCTACGTACATGTGATAAACACCGGGTTCCAGCGGGAGGACACGTAGAGAAGTTATTTAAATGTTTTACCTGAAAGCTCAGCAGCTCCGGAGGATTCAGCTCCAGCTTCAGCAGCTCGACGCTCAACTGGTGGAGAACCAACAACCAGCTGGGATCCACAAGCCAGCCGGAGTGGAGGCTGCTGCTTCCGGTCTGCGCCTTCGAAGTAAAGGCAGGGAAATAAAACCCCCGTCACGTTTATTTCCGAGTAACAAGTTGATAATTCAACATAAAGCGACAAAAATGTATTAATAATCCAGTTCACACTAATTTGAATAATTAAATAGTTATTTTTTAATTGTTTTTATTGCCGTTGACTGCAATGAGTGGCGTACATGCTTTTAGTTTGTTAAGCAGAAATGTGGCGAGTTCCGGTAGCAGTAGGTGCGAGTGGAGGGGAGAATATAAACAAACAATAAATAAACAAATAAATATCATGTATTCCTTTTCATCTTTTGGGTTCAAATTATGTATTTATTTTTTTTAATTATTTGTTTTAATGCATTTTTATTTTTTAGTGGTACTTTTTATATTTTCAATTATTCATGTCACACTAAACTAAACTATGAGGCAAACTTTAATGCTGTGTAATGTTCTTTTCAAAGTATTTCATCAAGGTTGAGTGACACACAAGTTACATGTGCGACAACATGGAAGAAAAGACTGAACAAATAAATTATCATTTTGATTTGTTATTTTTGCAGTTTTTACCTTTACAGATTCTTTTCAGTGGTCATTTTACTACTGCCACCATTCCTTTTTATACTTGTGCATTTACATATTCAATGTTATTAGCAAATACATATATGTTCTTAGTTGTCTCACCACATATATATTCACTTTTTTACACTTAATTTTGTAGTTTGTTCACTAAAATACCACAACTGCATGAAGCAGAAACTGACCAACATCTTCTGACTGTGTCTTAAAGCTTCAAAATAACGTTTATTTCATAACTTTGAAGAAGTAATGTTATAATGCTTTAATAACCATGTTACATCGGTTCCTCTTTGTTTAAACCAGCCTCTTATAGTTGGTAAATGAATGAACATGTGGAGAAAGACAATCAGAATCTAAACATGAAATTGTGTGGACAATTTTACACTGTGTAAACACAGGACACTTTATGTCTCTAAAGGCTTTTTACCTTTATCATAGATTTGTACCGTTAGATATTTTTACTTGTCTCTAGAGATCATATTCTGTTGCATCATGACTCTACACACTGTCTCTTTCAGTATCTTTAACAAGCCAAGTCTAATCATTAAGTTGAATTGTTGTTTTGGTATTTTGTTTTAATGTCTGACAGACTTCAGAGAAACAGGAAATACAAGGCAGGGGGGGGAGAAGGGTGTGACGTGCAACACACCCGGCCATGAATCAAACTTCGGATATTGTGGTTATGTGGAATGTACAGTACCTTAACCTTTTAGTCACCACACGCCCAAAACCAGGACAGATTTAATCAAATAAGGTTATTATGGTTGTTTGTTATGATCATTTTATTATTGCTTTATTTCTTGGGTATAACCAGACTTTTGGCCGGTCAATGCTGGCAGCTTATTCACATTAGTAATTCCCAGCCGAGAGGAAATCAATTATCACTGAATAATTCTGATCTCTAAGGGTGGAAGTATAAAAATAAAACACTTCACTCTTCCCAAGGAGAGACAAGCATTCCTCTTACATATTTGTATCTTTATATTGGGAAAAAAAGAGATAAATGATTCTCTGGCAGAATATTTGAATATGTAACACTGTATATACTGTAATGCATCTTCCTTCAACTAACACTATTCCTCAGTTGGCCCCTTGTAATTCCTGCTAAACAATGTTTTTTAATCACTTGAACTGACTTGAAATCACGTTACCTGTTCCAGAGCATCATTTATGGACTCGTACATGCTGTTATAACTGTTCCCTGTTCATGTTTCTGTATCTGAGTGTCGGAACCTCCTCATCCAACAAAGACATTAATCCATGTTAGTTTGACCGAGATGGGCTTTAAGTTTCACTGCTGTCAAAACAAGTTTAGAACAGGTGCCGTCTGGTACTTGTTTTCCTCGTGTAACTTAAGTGCGCTCTATATCTTCTGAAATAAAAACCATCTTGATGAATTCATATTTTTGACATCCAATTTGAAAACGTTAAAGTGTTGCTCTGGTCATTTTTCCAGCACTGAGAGAGAGAGAGGTGAAGCGTCGTGCTGAGTCGGCACCTTGCAGCCTCTGCCCACAGAAACCCAACCCTGCAGGCGACTGGGGACCAATCCTAAGAATCCCAAACACTCGGCAATACGTATGATCACAGTTTTGTGGGTTCTCACCATGGCAGCATGATATAAACGGTTGCAGGTTTCAACATGACGCTATTAAGAAACCTCATAACTCTCGCCGGGGACCGCTGGCCATCTTGTTTATCCTGAAAGAGGAGAAGGCAACTTGCTGTGATGGCCACACTCTCAGCTCTTTTAATCAGCCTAATACCACCAGCGAACGTGACTGTGGTAAACTTTCTGACGAGCTGAATTGACTTCAGTCTGTCTGAAAGGGCTTAGAAGCCGTTAGATGTGCCGGAATGTAATTCAGATGAATGACAAGGATTATTAACTTCAGAGAGATTATGTTCCTGAGGATAAGACATCAACAGTAAATAAAACGCTGAGCAGAATGCCACCAGACGTGCTTCGCTGGTGGCAAAGGGCTGAAGAAAAACCTCATTATCCAAAATGGGAAACTGTCATGTGCTTCTCGTGACTTTCATGAAGAATTTACATCAAATCTGTGTAGTGGATACAACTATTTTTAATAGACATAAAAATGTAAACATATACTGTACAGTGAATATACACAATACACACAATCGTAAATTCAAGTGTTTAAACATTTACCAGTGGAGACAGGACAACTGAGGCTGAGCTCGCTCAAGATAAATTTACACTAATGTTAGATTTATTTCATTTTCAATCTCATTAGGACTTTACCTCATACAAAATAAGCTTGTAAGTGTCAGTGAAGTCGCCTCTTTCACACACATCAGTCTTTAGGAACAGTGCCATCTGCTGTTGACAGAGGAACAGGGGAGGGACCACACGTGCTCTCACACACTCACACACAAAGAATGATCCTTGCTACAAGTTACTGCAATGCAGTAGAAAAACACCTGCACATCGCTCATTTCAGCAGCAGTGTCATTCGTCTTTGGGACGAGAAGAGCCAAGTAAACATCACTTCTCTGTAGAAGACCCACAGCTCACACATTCTGCCAACTGCCCTCAGGATTACAGTGCAAAACACATATGACGGCTGAAATGTGGTACAAGTCAGGGGAGGACCCATTAAATGTTAGTGCGGCTCTGGATCCGTGGCCAAACCCAAGACTTTTTTATCACTCTCTATTTTTTGACATTGTCAGTAGTTTCCCAGGGAATAACTCATGGCTTTTTGAAAACTGCATATCTAAGGGACTGTGTAAGATGAGTGTTTGCAGTTGGATGCAGCCTGATTGAATTTAAGGGGACTATAGGGCCTTGGCAGAAGTATAAGCTCTATACGTGCTTTCTAGTCAAAGTGAGGGTAGAGCGGCTCGTCCGCTCACACTCACCAACCACACTAACCAGAGGGTTGGCAGTCGGATCCCAGTCTCCTGCATCCTTGGGCAAGACACTGAACCCCCAAATTGCCTCCGAGGGCTGTGCCAGCAGCTTGTGAGCGATGTGTGATATAGAAAGTTCTGCACATTAATGCACTGTATGAATGGTTGAATGGCAAAACTGTGCTGTGAAGTGCTATGAATGGTCATCAAGAGGAGAAAAGAACCATTTCAAAAGCCATTTATACCTGTGTCTATGGTAATGTAGGGGATAATACTGCAAACGTCACATTTAGCATGGGCGCTAACTCCAGGTCAAACTGCCAGTGCCTGACTCCTCTTCATCACTATAGTAAACAATGCTTCACATTTACGTCATTACCTTCTTTGGCGACATTACACTGAGCGACTTCAACCGAAACAACTGCAGCTGCTCCGTTACGGTGGAGCTGGAACATGAGGGAAGTTACAGTTTGCAGCTTTAAAGGGAAACTGGTATCCTCGCGGCACTGGTGGGCTGATGTCATAAAACTCTGTCACCAGAACCACACCCTGGAAGCTTGAAGTAATAATTGCAGCAGCTTGCTTTGAGGGTGAGCCACGGCTTCCAGTAGACCCGTCCCACTCGTTCCAATTAGAAGTATTCATAACGTGTGTAGGTGCATAAAAAAAATAACAAGGCTCATCGACTGCATAAAAATGTCTCTTCTAATTTAAAATCCCATTTACACCTCGACTGCAAGTGCGGGAATGGCATCGTAATATCCCGCCCCAATTTTCACCCATCTGGTGTAATTTTAAAAAGTGAGCAGGGGGGTTTATGGGCTGTTCTGCAAAAATCACCACGTCAGTTCCAAATCATCCGTTCCAGAACAAACGAGCAACATAACTGGTCAAAGCTGTTGAGACCAACGAGTGTCTGTTATCTGAGCGACCCTGTGTGGTTCATCTCTGCCGTCCATCAGGGCTTCGAGGTGAGAGTCAGGGTGGAGGACACACGGAAGATCTGAGGCAGCATGTTGCTCAACTGGTAGAACATTTCCTCTGAGATACTCTGTGAATACAAAGAGGAACAAAGAGAGACAGACAGTGAGTGAGCATCGAGGGGGATGAGATTTCTGTATCACTAATTAGAAAAGAAGAAAAACACAAGAAGGGCAAAACTGTTTCCTTATGAAACCCAAATTTAATTTCACTAAACCCCAATTTTTTTATTTGCATCTGCACCAAATTGCACACCCTTAAATATAAGTCCCCTTAACATGTCTGGTTGTTTTCATTGAGATCCATGAATTATTCTCTATGGTAAAGAAAGTGGAAAACACAGCACCTACTTGCGTAGTCCTGCTAACTAACACACAAACAAACGCAAAACCATAACCCCCACTGGCGGAGTGTAATAAACAACATTTTCACCCACACACTGACAATGGAAGGGAACCAGTTAAATCCATCTGGACTGTTTGTGTACAGCCGGGGGTCCGTAGCCCCTCCGCTGCCCTTCAGCTCAACACCACCGGGTCTTTTTATCTCCCGACGGAACAGTTGTCAAGATGCTGAAACGATTCCATCTCCGGCAGCTGTAAACTCCTAATGGGCGAACATACCCCGTCAAATAAGAATGTTAAGTATTAATCTTTAAAGAGTAACCGTGTTTATATTTAGCCGCTGTGTGTCTTTGAGGTGGGGAAAACAATGCTGTTTCAGTAGGCTGCTATTTTGAATGGTGTCTGAGCATGTAGCTGACAGGAAGCCCGTTCAGTCAGAGCGCTTTGATGCCGCTGGTTTTTATCATCTTAACCTGTCAACACAAGATCATGCTATAGGCTCTGCTGCCTTCCTGACAAACCACAAGCACCGTAGGTCCACAGCATCCAGCTAAGCCCCGAATAAAACAACCAGCAACCAGCACCGAGGTCACAGCTACTTACAAGAAAACCTTGTTCAAAAGTTGACCTGGAATATTTCCGTCTTAAACCCAGATTTCTACGTAAACTCAAGATTAAACCTCGGTTGGAGAAAGCTTCACCTTAATCCCATTGCTGACACACATTTATACCGATGAGTGTATGAGCTTTCTTTTATCACAGCACGGTAAACACCGGTGCAGAGAACCTCAAGCTCTATTATCTATAATTTATCACATGCTTTTCATGCTGCCTTTCTTCTCGGTCTGCGTTCAGAGGTATGCACTGTAAGACCAGGTGTGCCCTTTGTGATGCTGTGTACACATGGGGCCTAATTTCTGTTGAATTCAACATCAAGCTTTGCGAGCAGGAAATTACTCAAAGGATGATTTTTTTGTGACAGCTAAGCTGTAAAAAGAGAAACCATAAATCTAAAGTGGTTCCATTCCTGCTTTACCTTCGGCACTAGGAACTGAACCGTGCGCGATATGCCACCGTCCCAAGAGGCCATCTCCATCATGAAGCCTGCAAATAAAATAGATGGAAAGTTAATGATATTTTCTTCCCCTGTATAATATCAATTTGTAATGTTCCGTGGATCTAATGTGTTGTGAGATTTTCGTTATTTTGTGCACCCACTTTCCAAAACGTGCCTGGACTTAAATGTATGACTAAAATATGTTTTCAAAGTGATACAAACTTCGAAAAACAGACGTGAGAACTGAGGACTGAGAGAGTGACAAGCACATTACGTTGCTAATTTGCAATGTATTATGGTATATTTACAGTGTTGTCAGTGGACGTGTCTGAATCGTTTAAATAAAGATGTTGTCAGATGTTGTTCATGTTTTAAACAGCTGATCAGTTTTATCTGATTTCTAACTGAAGTCAGAAACAACTGCAGTCATGTGGTTTATGTTTTCTAGACACTGACACTGGGCACAATACAATACAGTACATTTTAACAGTATTAATGTTTCCAAACTAAAGAACCTGGCTTCCATCTCTTACCTTTGACACATTTGAAGACCAGCTCGGCTCGTTTCAGACACCAGGGAATGGTCATCTCCTGCAGACCGATGAGAGAGGACAGGAGAAAACTGATGATTTAGTTGGATGTGTTTAATATGAAATTAAGTTATAAATAAATCATGTTAAAGTTACAAATCTGTATCATGTAATACATCTGGAAAAGAAAATGAATAGAAAGGACAGAGGGTTGAAATTTATAAACTTTTATAGAATCAAAAATTCCGTTAGTGTCAATTTAAAGATAAAGCTCTACTGTGTAATTATGTATATTAATCTTTTGTTTGAGACAAATTAATGTTGTTCAGAGTCTTACTAGTATTTTAATTAGATTCTGTGTATATTTCAAATTAACTAAGTTGAACGCAAAGCCTCTTGTCAAGTGAAGATATTGATGCTTAAGAAGTAGTTTAGAATTGGCTTGTTTTGCTTCTTGCAGACGTCACTTTTTATCTACTGTCTATTTTAAGTGTTTTAGGCTCCAGGCGGTCGACAGTGACCTCAGCGTGTCTTCATCTCTGCAGCCCAGAGCAAGAGACAGACACACACTCACACTCACACACACACACACACACACACACACACACACACACACACACACACACACACACACACACACACACACACACACACACACACACACACACACACACACACGCACACACACACCCTTTCACCTACTGGGAAATATGTTGCTCCCACCTCGAGTCAACAAACTGAACCCATGAACTGGAGGCGAGGCTCATCATGTTTAGAACCATGTCAACTGTGTCATTAACCGTGTTGCCCTCAAGATAAACTGCACTGGTTTGATCAAAGCTTATTTAACACATTAGCAACAAGATATTGTGACTAATGTTTCTAAGTGCCTCTACTTTCAAACATCTGTGATAGAGCATTTCTTCTCTTACTTTTTCCTCAAAATCCAAATGCTCTCACAGAAAAAACCCATCTGAAAATAAGAATATGAGGCACAGGCCTGTTGTGTTTTGACTGCACCCTGTAGTTGATCTAGACACAAATCTATGCCAGTTGTTTTAACACCAAAACACATGAATAGGCTTGTAGAAACAGGCAAACCTCTCCACAGGACAGAGCAGAGGATGACAGATGGAAGGTTTTGGGGCCAGGAGCTATCAATTAAAGATCCTCTGGTTCTCGAGGCTTCAGAAGTTAGACGACTTTGGTTATGTAAACAAAGAATCTTGATTAGACGCCGGGCTTGTCGTGGCACGAGTGCACTCGAGGTTCAGCCTTGCCGAGGGTTTACTCTCCGTCGGATGGGATCGGATCCTCAGTGCGTTGTGATTTAATTTTTACTCAGCTTAAGAACCAAGAGAGAGCTGCAGCTTGGGAAGAAATCCCAATTCAATTGATTTTCAGCAGACTAAATCAAATATAAGATTTTCCAATTTCCAGATATAAAAGAAAAGTGGGTCTCAAATTGACTTAATATCTGCCTGAGCCCTGAGCACTGAAGGCGTCCTCTGTACTCTCCTCTCCTGTGTGAGGTCAGACTCAATACACTCCGAGGCACTAAGTAAACACAAAAGTTTACGACACTCTGCTTTGCCCTTCTGGATTTAAACCTGGGAAGCGTTAAGTTGTAGGCTGTAGGTCACAGCCAAGGCCTGACAGGCCGTGTCGACGCAGTGAGTAAACAAGCAGAGGCAGACTGTCACTGCACAATTCATTAGGAACATGACAACATGTGTGGCCAGCAGGTTTTCGTCATTCAAAAGAAAGATGTACAATAACAGATAAAGGAGTATATGCTTGTAGAGTTAATGTTGATTCAAGAGCTGAATCAGGGGCTCTGTCCTCACTTCATGTTTAAGTTTGGCCTCATTTTAGTTGGAAAACTCCGCGGCTGCATGTCAGTATAGATGGGCAGAGACAGCAACATGGAAAAAATGACTGTGATGGGAAAATCAAATTTTTTACAAACCCTGGCATTAGCAGAGCTCTCCGTCAGTGGGATGCAACTACCACTGGTGGGGAATCACTAACCTTATTAAACAAGATATCCAAAATCTCTCAAATCAAAATACTTGTTTTGAAGTTCCACTGAAAGTCGTACAAGTACCAAACACAATCATGGTTACACTGTAAAAACCATTCCTCCGTCAAAGTTCTGAACGCAAACAAATGCTCCCTGAGTCCTGATCACTTCAACCACATTCAGAGGTGGTCTGGGATGCAAGTGACCATTTTTCTTTTCGCTGTGTGAACAGAAATGCGTCCTGGGCCACATTTCTGAGAGACAGTTAAGAGTTTCACAAACATATTTCTATGGTTCTCAGTGTCCACATGTTGATTTGTTTGTGGCAACCACCACACTATCTACAGCAACCATCACAATGCATGACTGTTTCTCCATAAACTTGGATCAGATAACTACTGTCATACCCACGACCCTCAAAGGATAAGCAGTGTAGCTAATGGATGACGTGTGTGTTTGAAGTGTCACAGGAAATGGCACTATCAATACACAGAAAAGCTCTTCCAGTTATTCTCACCTCTGACATGTCGTGGACCAGCAGCAGAGGCACGGTGACGGTGGTGATGTCGTGTGTACAGCAAACCTTCAGGATGTTCCTCAATCCCATGATGGCCGGGTCCCTCGCCGTGATGTTCCCTGAGCGGACGTTGTCGTCCACACACAGGTGGAAGACGGAGTGGACCTCGGACAGGTTGGAGTGACGAGAGATGTAGAACTCGCCTGGAGGAAGTTAAAGGGGATGAATTAAAAGATGGACAGGAAGAAAAGATACACAACTGCCATCGTCTAATACTGAAGGATCAATAAATCAGTGATTTGTGCATGTGATGAAATATTTTGATAACCGTTACCTGGTAAGATGTTGGCGGGATTTCTTTCTACGTTTTTGTTCTTATCGTCACCTCCATTCCTATGAATCTCTGTAATGAAATAATGATACAAATCTAATTTCTGGTTTCAACATACAAGGAAATCACACAAATTTAAAATCAAAATCTAAGTGAATTAAATTTTAACTACAAGTCGAATCATGCAGATTTGTGTCACAGTAGCATGACTCAACAAGTGTATAGATTACATTATTGGTCCAGGAATTCATAATGCATAGCTGGTTGCTTAAAAATGCATCCTGGCCGTCTAGAATAATCAGTTAGTTTCAGTCGTGTCTTTGCAGGTCACTAGCTACACTTCATTTTCTGGTGCATCCACGATGAGAGCAGTGCGACCCTCCGCTTCACAAAGCTTCTCTTTCTCCTCGAACGTTCTATGTACATTACAGCTTAATGAGAATGTGCAGCAACAAGTCTAACCGGGCTTATCCTTCTGCTTGCTGCTCCGCTGCGCTCTGGCGTACAGCTCCACCTGCTGCACCTCCTCCAGCTGCTCTTCCAGACAGAGGAAGTGGAAGTCCGTGCACTCCTTCGCCACAGTCGCAAAGTCTACAAGTCAGCAGAAAAGAGACCAGGAGTGGAAATCATGAATGAGAAGTGTTCCACTACTGAAGCTAAACGATTATCTCCGCCAGTTTAAAATCTTCCAAGGAGCTGATTTCTGTGACTCTGCCTCCACATTCCTGCTTTAAAAAAAAAAACTATAAATACTTAATGAACCTGAGTGCCTGGTCTTAAAAGAAAAGACTTCAAGATGTGTGAATATACAGTGTTATTCTCCCAGTAAAGAAAACCAGAGTCACAAGCAGCTAAAAAATGTTAATCACTGGTTCCATAACAAAGTCTTACATTCCCACAGAACAAAACCATCATCTGCCCATCTACGAAAATCATGGTTACATTATATGACATTCAAGATATTCCCCCGACCTCTCTTGATGCCGCTGTAGGAGTTGACCCTGTTGTCGACCAGCAGCACCAGACCACAGAGAGAAGAGGAGTACAGGGAAAGAGCCGTCTGCAGACGCCGCAGCTTGGCTCCACTGCTGCCGTGGTGCCGGTGTTTGCAGAAATCCAGCACGTCCGCCCGGACCAGCCGCAGGTTGTGCATCGTCTTCAATTGTGCTCCTGCTTAAAAGAAATTTGCACATTACACACCTGTAGTTCCATAAATGTCATGGTATATCATCACTAAACTATGTATCTAAAGCAGAGTATTTGGGGCAGGCCGTCAGTCACCCAGGTGTATGGTGAAGCTTTCCTCCAGCTGAGACTGCTCCTCAAACATCCTCGAGCCAGAATCTGCGACCTCTGACATTTGGTTCGGCTGCATCTTGAGCTCCTCACTAGTTTTCAATCATGCATAAAAAAACAGTCAGTTAACAAAGCTAATAAATACAACATAAACAGCACATATACATTATAGTCTCAGGAAGACCACAAATAAAGAAAAATTATATCATTGAGCTTATAAGGCACCTTTCACTTTTCCTCAACAAATGTCCAACCTGAAATGTTGGCACATTTCCAAAAACTTTAACTGAAAGTGCGACTTCTCAAAGTGCTCATGTAAATGTTTTAAGTCCACATCTACACATGACAAGATATTTGTCATGAAGAAGAACAAATTATGTAGCACATTGTCTGAGAAGCTGTTAGCCTGCTGTTTTCTGTGTTTGGGTTTTGATGGATGAGCCAATAACAGAAGAGGATGAGTGTGAGACCCGGATCTGAATCTGCAGTGCGACTTTACTAATTCTAATTCAATTTTATTTGTATAGCGCGAAATCATCATATATATACAGAATCTCAAGGCACTTGACATATTAAGGTTGAGACCTTCAGAACTGTAAAGAAACCTGATAAATAAAACTGATAACCCCTTTTAGATTATTGGTTCTAGATGTCAGTCATAACTGATCCTGCCGAGCTAAGCATCAGTCAAACTGAGATGAGTTTCTGACCTCTTGATATCACTTCAATTAATATGTAAATGTCGCCTGTGCTTCAAGAAGCCAGCAGACACGTCAAGTTTTTGATTAAAACTGCTGCGTGTTTGTCGAGGGTCAGACTGACCTCGAGCAAAGATGGAAGACAGAGACTTTTCCAATGACAAAGATCACAGAAGGAATATTTAAGTATTTCATATATATTGCGATAATCTTTGTTATTGTTTGATCGCCAAGCTCCAAGTGAAAGCTTTATTACCACCCTTCTTCTAGGCTTAATCACAGTACAAATAACCTATACACGTAGATTAAGTTAAATCTCAAAGCAGAGACAAGCCCGAGCCTCTACGCCAAACTGTCAGTGGGTAAAGACGTGTCTCTCGATCGCTGCCTTTCACAATCCCACCTGACGCCGCTGCATCTGCAGGTTTCATTAATCCATGTTGGAACTGCGGCTTTTCTTTTTCTACCAGCATTTATTATCTCAGACCTGAAAACGCCTGTCTGGGTGTATATGGGTGTAAAGTGAGCCTGTGTGTACAGAGATTATATTTCAGTTTACACACAAATGCAACTGTTGCTATATACGAGTTTACACAGAACCAACCAAAGAAACTCACTTTATTATGCTGCTGTCTTTGGATTTCTGTAAATCCTGGTGCAGCTTGATCACCCAGCCCTGATACTCCTGCTTCTGAATCTCAGTAACTTGTCTCAGCTCACTCGCCCACTTGTTCTCCAGCACCTGTTTGCGAAAGACAGTGACTATGTTTACAAGGACGCCAATAATCAGGCTATCGATTTTATTCTGAATAGGACATTACTCTGATTATGATGTTTGAATATTCCATTCATATTCCTGTTTACATGTCGCAGAGATTAGGACTTTACATTAATTTACCTGCTGTGCGTCAAAATGCTGAGACGCCACTGCATTCACATCCTGGTCGCTCAAAGTATTCCCCAGCTCGTGCATCACCTTGTCCATTTCAGCTGCTTGCCTGTCCAACAGAAAAAAATCTTTAAATATAGGAATATGTGTGTGTACTATGCAAATGTATAATGACGCTAAGCAATAATCCCTAATACCCACCTCTCCTGGAGCTTTTTAAGCTCCATGTCTCTCTCACTGATGAGCTCGGAGATGCTCACAAAGTAGTTGTGCTCCAAGTTGAGTAGAGTATCTGAGGCGGGGGAGTGGATGAGCTCGTGGTACACATCGGCAAAGTCCTCGTCCCAACTGGGCTCTTCGGGCCGAGCGTGTTCCAGTGTCGTCTGAAACCGTGACGGAGGAAAGAAAAGAACTACTTCAAAATGATAACATAAAATACAAACATTTCACTGCAGGGTTTATATGACACAACATCCTGGGTGATTAGCTGATTAATAATAACAAGTGTTCCCTCTGTTGACAAGAAGGGAAAATGCAGCATAAACACATAAAAGGTTTTGCTCCGGACAGATGATCCATAATTAGAGAAGCAACAGAACCAGTATTCAGAATCCGAAACTCCTCTATTTATACAGGCTGAGGAATCTTCAGTCCACAAACACGACGGACTCTAGAAAGATTCCATGTGTATTTCTGTGCGGCTGCAGTAAAAAGTCGAGACGCAGCCAAGTGTCGTAAATGTCCGAGTGCAGTGGGCCTGAGGGGGGGGGGGCACGACATGAGCCGAGGCGGCCGCCGACTTCTTATCAGTGTTAGTTTGTTTTTTCTATAAAACCAAACGATCTTATTGACCATCGTTAAACATGAAATAAGAGTATCACCTCCAAAGAAGTGCATGATTGAGCCGACCCTACTTAATTTAATTAGAAAAACCACAAAGTCCACTCCATGTCTCACCAGACGCCTTGTTTTCTATTGATCCGTAATGTATAAGTGATGACTCCATTATCAAATATGTGCAACCGCCACCACATATTGGAATCTCTGGGAAGAAATGCAGCCAAGTGTGGCCAAGTGTAATGAGTCAGAGAGACATTAAATGCAGCACATGGGCTTATGTAATGAGATTTTTTGTTTCTCTCCAGAACTCATGAATAATCAATCTACACATGCGCAGCGCTACTTCTCTCTGAATTGCTTTAATGGCCCATGACTAGCCTGAAGTTAGAGAGAGCACAGGAGGACACTTCCGAAACACCCGGCTGTGATACTACAGAAGCACCGAGTAGTGGATATACGATCAGGGCGCGATGAGGAGCCAGCGTCTGAAATTAACTTTACGGAACACCTGCCAAGAATAAAGCACGCTGTCCACATTATTAATAGACATTTTTTCACAGAACTTTAGGAATGTGGATATAGAATCAAGTAATGTTGTTTTCTTGCAGTAAATGAATGTAATCGTAATGTTGGACAGAGTCTGAAAAGTCAAGATTCCTTCATGTTGATCTCATTAACATTGCGCCAATAAATAATAATATGAACTAGGAAGACTGACACTGCAGGAGTGGAGTTGTTTGTTTACGGCTCAGCATCAAAGGATTCATGGTCCATGTATGTCCGCGTTACAGAACATCGTGTTTTATTGGCCAGAACATCGTGTTTTAATGGCGTGTAATCGAACTTTGACGCCACGCCACGGTCACACCGTGTGACGAAAAAAAAATCTGTCAGTCACTTTTTATCTCCTTCTTGTTGTGACACTCATCTCAATTTGAAGTTGATCCGATAAAAGCCCTGGTACAAGTACATCAAAGTAAAAATGTGGAATATGGCCAAAATGGCCACCAAATGCAAAATAGCAGGCTTCCTGTTGTGTTTTTCCAATTGCAACTAAATACTTTTTTGTTTGTTTGGTCATGATACACCTGTGTATCGATTTTTGTGAAGACCGGTCAATGTGAACACGTTCCAGGGGTCTCGGGGGGGCACCGTTGAGCCATTTTGCGACGCCCATTGAAAATTCCTTCAGAATACGTAAATTTTCACCACTTTCTAATTTTCTGCAAATTTAAGAAGTTGAGCATGGTAACGCCCTCAAAAAGCCAATTAATTTGCCTGAATAATAATAATAATCCTTACAATTTCAATAGGGTCTCACCTGACACCTTTGATGTCAGTGCTCGGCCCCTAATTATAAATTTTGAAGCCAAACACGTTCACAAACATATCACAACACCAGATACGTCTGAAGCCTTCCATGATTTAAGATATATTGATATGAGATCTTGTGCTATAACTATAAACACCTATTAGAAACACTGTGGTGCATTTTTTGGCACTACAACACATTGACATATGTTATCACCTCCATGTAAGACTTGGTCCATGCATTAGTGAGCTGGTTTACATCCACTTCCCCTGTGGTGAGTCTCTGCAGGGCCAGCTCCGCCTCCCTGTCGTAGTCCAGGATGGTCTCGCTCTCGATGAAGCTGGAGAGGGAAGTTTTCAGCTCTACAGGAAGAGATGCACACGCAGCAGAAAACCAGTCATTTAAAAAATGTTTTCATTTCCAAGCCTGCCAAGTGGTACACTGCAAAATCAATGGGCTGGATAGATTCCATCCGTTCACATTTCAAACTAACAGCATGCCTGCTGGCAATACTGTCGTTTTCCCAGGAAGGCGTCTGAAGTGAAATTATTTAACTGGGTTCGGTTTAAATAAACCAAATCTCATTTTCCCCCTTTCCAACTGTGTTTATGTGGATAACAAATTTGAGATGGATGATACAGAGACGTGAGCTGAGGACAGACGGTACGGCACTCGGCTGAAAGTGCCAGTAATAATGATAATGATCCTTTTGTTATTTCCTACATTCCTGGTTAGAAATTGGTTTCTGGAGAAAGAACAAAGACTTGAAGACAGACGATACGACACATGCTCCCCTGAATAAATGATTATGTTTAGGATATAGATGGTTAATGTCGGGTTGGATTACACTTGGGATTTGCCAAACCCAGCAAACGAAGTGGAGAAGTGTAGATTGAGAAATGCAGAAGAAAAGAAGAAGTTCTACAAATACACAACTCTCACCGGTTTCTATGTAGCAGGGGATTTTGTGTAGCAGCATCAGGCGTCCGTGGAGGTCGCTGATGTTCTCTTGTACGGGAAAACTCAGCGGCACCTTGAGGACACAGTTGTGTGTTCCTGCCCTGAACTCAAACACAAACTCCTTCTCAGCAACACTGGCCGTTTTGACTTTGTTCCTCTTCATGGTCACGGCTGGAAAAACAGAAGGTGACAGTGAAATTAGACTGGAGGTGACTGAACACAGATCTGTGTGGAGATCCTGCTTGAAAGTGTCATAAAGTCCCCAGATGATGAAGGTGCACGGTCCAATTGACTATTATGAGGTCAAGAAGTGAACTAATGTGTAAATACAGAGATGCCTGCATCACCTCCCATCTGTTGTGTCTTCCAATTAGGGCTGGGCAAGTTAACTCGTTTCAATCGAGTTAACTCAAGTGATGAGTTAACTTGATTAATTATTTTATCTCGCATTAACTCAGGTTTGATTATTTATTGTTTTATTGTGAAAGTCAGGCTTTTATTTTGTGAAAGTCTGTTGCTGCTGCAGAACAGGAAAAAAGAAAATAATTGGCGGATAAAAAATCGAGTTAACTCATCACTTGAGTTAACTCGATTAAAACGAGTTAACTTGCCCAGCCCTACTTCCAATATATGAAAATTAAAAAAATATGTCCCAATTTTTCAACAATTTCCCAATTTGGGATCAATAAAATGCTTCTTCCCGTCTGCAGTGGGCCTTATCAACAATGCCCGGGACCCCCACCTGACTCTGACTTTTATTCCACCCCCACACCTCTAGGATGTGTTAAATTAACACATTATATCATATCATATTATATTATACTGCATTACATTGCATATTGCAATCTGACACTGTTTTGCATTTAGCATTTCACTTTTTACTTCACTTTTTATATCTTTTATCTTTTATATATTTTTATTCAGAAATGTTTATGTCAAAATAAATGTTACTTTGTATAAATATTGGTAAAAAGTGAGTAGATAAGAAGTAAACAGTGAGTAAATATATACTGGTTTCCTATTTTGTATTGCTCTCCTATGTATGTTGTATTTATTGCGTTTTTATGTTTCTATGTTCATTGTATGCACTTATAACCAGAGCAAATTCCTTGTACGTGTAAACGTACTTGGCAATAAAATACTTCTGATCTGATCTATCTATTTAAAAGACCAGTGTTCATCAGCTGAAAACACAGGAAGGACACTTCAACATGTTGTACTAAGCAACACAATGAGATCATTTCATTAGTATTTACATATTATTAGTGACTAACCGGAAGCAGACGAGTGTTTTCTCACTATTTGCTGAATTCAACGTGTTAAATAAGTGGATTTTAATGTTGTTTTAGCTCGTTCACGTTCCTCCAGGTCAGCTAGCAGCACAGCTCAGGTTCAGCTTCCCAGCGGATGAATTGAAACCAGTAAGAAGCTTGGTGGTGAACCAGCAGGAAACAGGAGCTTGATTTATTAAGGAGATAATTTAAACAGACTTGCCTTAGTTTGAATGAACAGTATTTTCATGTATTTCCTGTGTGAAGAGCAGAGCTGTTGTTTGGGTCCGTCAGCTGACTGCTTCCTGTTCCGCTGTGTGACAGCAGCAGCACTTTCTTACGTTTTCTGGGAAAGTTTAAGTTATCGATTGCGTATTTAAATCAAAATTATTAAAATCAAAACAATTTAAGAAGTTTAAAAATTATGTGATTTTTTTTTTCATTAGTGTGTTTTATGTACAGGGCAGATTTAAAATGTGACGAATCTGCTGACGCTAAAGCTGAATTCACGAGAGGTTGGGGTTTTCCTTGTGCACTGCCTCCCCCTGCTGGTCAAAGGTGGTACACTGTGGAAATTCAAGAATGAAACTTAGATTTTTTAAATATTTCTTGTTGATGGAAATATAGAAACTATACAAGTAAATAAAACAAAAATAAATAAATAATGATGCAATGCTGTGGATCTGTATAACAAACCATTGTAGGAAGTTGGAGGGGAGAGAAAACATTCACATAAATGACAATTATTATTTTAATAAACTATTAAAATATTACCTGAACCCTAAACGATCATCTTATTCGAAGCAGCCTTTTTTTTTGTTCATATAAAATAAGATATGAATTCTTTACACCCCCTGTTAGTCACAATATTATTTATATATAATAACATATAAATACTTTAAGCACCTGTTAGCTACATTATTATTTATATATAATAACATATTCATATTCTGTCAGAGCCACCATCACAGAACTGCACTAAACATACCTGTCTCCTTGCACTGTGTACCCTGTACAACACTCCGCTCCATATACACTTACTTCACATCATATGTGATATGTGTTAATATAAACCATACTGATAGTATATATCATTTTGTACAATAATATTGTCTTTTGCACACTCTGTCTACATATTCTTACACTCATAGTATATTATATTACCTATTGTATAGTCAAATACTTATATTTATACCTCTACTGTATATCATATATTATATCATACTCTCTGTATATTCTTTGTATATATAAGTCTATATACACATATTTATACATGTGTATATTTTATAATTATAATTATTATAATTATTATATTACTACTATTATTATTATATATACTGTTGCTGCCATTATTACTATATACTGCTATTATATTGGTATAATTACTACCATATATAAATATGTATTATGTTATATTATATACTATATATACTGTACTATTTTTATATACTGTCTAACAATAACATTACCATCATATCATCAGTACTATTACCATCATCTTGCCACTGCACCTTATCTACCTATTTATCTTGTGTTTCTATTTTTTATTCTTTCTACCTCAATAATTTTTTATTTTATTTTATTGTATTGTATTTTACTGTATTCAAATATACCGGCTGCTATGACGACTTAATTATCCTTCGGGGATGAATAAAGTAATCTATCTATCTATCTATCTATCTATCTATCTATCTATCTATCTATCTATCTATCTATCTATCTATCTATCTATCTATCTATCTATCTATCTATCTATCTATCTATCTATCTATCTATCTATCTATCTATCTATCTATCTATCTATCTACATAAGTACTATCTATACTTATACTTACAAACTCATTCACTTTAAAATACGGTTTCATCTGAATCTATATATATATATATATATATATATATATATATATATATATATATATATATATATATATATATATATATATATATATTGTATTTGTATAGTAAGGAAACTATATCTTGGGCGTGCACGTGTGGGGCTGGTACTTGTACGTGCACGACCATGAGCGCGCACACGTGTTTACTTCAAGTTTGAGTAAGGGACCGGTGTCAAGTTATCCCTCTCACAAAAATACGTAGAATCCTTATTCCACTACCTATAAAACAAACAAGTACATTCACAGTCACAGTAAATTATCCTGTTGAATATATTTATGTGTTAGGAACTTTTTTAGTGGTTTTAATATTGTTTTTTTAAACACACTTCCGCTTTTTAAACGGCACAACTCTTCGCAGACGCTCCCTGCCGCGGTTGAACCGTCCCGTCATACCTAGCGTGGCCAACGGCTCAGCACGGAACGGAACCCCGGACCACTGAAGCACCGCTGCCCGAGCCTCCGAGCCTCCGAGCCTCGATCCCCGCAGTCCGAGGAGCGAAGCCCGGGTCCCACGGAGCTCACACACCCGACCTTCCATCCTCCATACTCTCCACCGGGCCTGCTGTGCATCTGACCGCGGCGCTGGGGCAGTGCTTTCCGGGGGCTCTGGCTGGGTTTGGTCGGGGAGGCAGCGGGGGGAAGCACGGAGCTGGTCCCGCAGGATGATGGAGCTGGAGCCGGCTAGCAGCCGAGGAGGCGAGCCGGGGGCAGCGGCGGGAGGGGACTCGCTGCAGCCGCCGACCCCGAGCCGGCATGAGAAGAGCCTGGGGCTGCTCACCACCAAGTTCGTGACCCTGCTCCAGGAGGCGAAGGACGGGGTGCTGGACCTGAAGGCGGTGAGCATGGATGGGTCTTTGTTGTTAGCTTAGCACATGTCAACATGAGCCCGTCCGGATACATGCACTTTCGTTAGCTCGCCCTGTTAGCCTAGCCTAGCCGTGTGACAGGCTAATTTGAATGGGTTTTTCCTCGCTCCTCGCTAGCTGGTGTTCATTTTAAAGACCACACACTGGTTACTGGTGGTTTTACGTGTGTTGGGATGCAGTAGTTGGAGACTGGGAAGTGAACTTTGAGGAAACCGGTGAACTTTCCCCACTCTGCCCCCCGCAGACCCCCAGGGTAAGAAGTGGGTCATCTTTTGTGAGTTCCTCTTGTGAAGCCAACGCGACTGCATCTTCTTCACACATGAACAACTTCTCCTCTGATTCACGACGTCAAGATCATTTAACAGCTCAACCCCGATGGGGCTGGAGACTCAAAAAGCGTGTGATTCTAACGACACTGCATTCATCTTCCAGTCTGAAGTGCATCAAGTGACATTAGATGAGTCTTTCCACTATAATCTGCTGGACGTTATGCTTTTAATAAACTATTGAGATAATATTCAAACTCTAAACTATCATCCAGTTCTCTCAACAGCCTTTTAGTTATGTTATTGTTTATATATATAACATATACACAATTTACACCCCTATTAGTTACATTATTATTTATATATATCATATAAACCCTTTACACCTCCTGTTAGTTATATTATTGTTTATATATAATAACATAGTTATTATTTACACCCTTCCCAACCAGTGGCACTAAGTCTCAAATCTTTCATTCGTCTTAAAATAGGGTTTCATCTGAATCCTAGATTCATCAGAACATAAGTCATAGATTCATTTTCAACACAAGGTACACAGGAACAACAACAAAACAATGGTTAAATTAAAGAAAGTACATAGCTGATTAAGGTACTATTAATGGAGATAAAACCAGTAATAATAACTAAGACACGTGCCAAATTTCGTTATGCTTTTAATAGACTATTGAGATATTATCCAAACTCTAAACTATCAGCCTGTTAGTTACATTATTATTCATATAAAATAACATATGCATACTTTACAACCCTCTTAGTTACATTATTATTTATATATAACATGTAAACACTTTACACCCCATGTGAGTTACATTATTGTTTATATATGATAACATATAAACCCTTTACACCCCTATTAGTTACATTATTATTTATATATAACATATAAACCCTTTACACCCCATGTGAGTTACATTATTGTTTATATAAGATAACATATAAACACTTTACACCCCATCCATGTTAGTTATAATATTGTTTGTATATAATAACATATTCATTTACACCCTTGTCAGTCAGTGTTTCATCTTAATCCTAGATTTATCAAAACATAATAATTAGTGTAACATAATTCATAGTTTCATTTCATCAACACAAAGTACAAAGGAACAACAAGAAAACACATGGTTTAATTGCAGAACAACAAAGTTGATAATGGGAATATTAATGGAGATAAAACCAGTAATAATAACTAAGACACGTGCCAAATTTCGTTGTGCTTTTAATAGACTATTGAGATATTATCCAAACTCTAAACTATCTTATTCTCTGAGCAGCCTGTTAGTTACATTATTATTCATATAAAGTAACATATGCATACTTTACAACCCTCTTAGTTACATTATTGTTTATATATGATAAGATATAAACCCTTTACAACCCTATTAGTTACATTATTATTTATATATAACATATAAACACTTTACACCCCATGTGAGTTACATTATTGTTTATATAAGATAACATATTAACACTTTACACCCCATGTTAGTTATAATATTGTTTGTATATAATATATTCATTTACACCCTTGTCAGCCAGTGTTTCACCTTAATCCTAGATTTATCAAAACATAATAAGTGTAACATAATTCATAGTTTAATTTCATCAACACATAGTACAAAGGAACAACAAGAAAACACATGGTTTAATTGCAGAACAACAAAGTTGATAATGGTAATATTAATGGAGATAAAACCAGTAATAATAACTAAGACACGTGCCAAATTTCAGTATAAATAGAAGCTTTTTTTTATCAAACACAGCCATCCATGTTGTTTTCTTTCTCTGCCAGAACCAGAGAACCAGATGGCAGCTTGAGCAGCCAAGCATTACTTGACATAACAGAACTGTTTCCTTTTCACTGTGACCTCAGTGACTTGGCGGACAGCTTGGCTTCATGGCTGCTGACACTCGTGGCCGCACTTTGCGTTGCTAATAACAATAAAGCTCCAACCGCCACTTGTGGGCTGTTATAAAACAGTTGAATGAATTATGAAACAAAAACACAGGCAGAAGAGAGGTTAACTTTCTTTTTATCAGATATTAGCTCAAACATCAGGTGATTAATGTGATAATTCCATAAAAACTTATTTTTAGACTCAATAATGACTTTCATAAGAGACCTCACATGGAAGTCTCTGTATAATTAAGGGTTTGATATGTATATTGATTTTAATAACATTGCCTCTCGTTTGTGACTCCCACAGCCACACTGAAGCGAATCTATATTTTCTGCATTAATGAATAAGTATATTTTGTGTGAACTATTGAATAAAAAACCCTTATAATTAGCTTTCATTCAGCAGGTCTGTGACTTTTTCAGCCACTAATAACAATAACAGTAAAGCTCCAGCCGCCACTTCTGGGCTGTTATAAAACAGTTGAATGAATTATAAAACAAAAACACAGGCAGAAGAGAGGTTAACTCTCTTTTTATCAGATATTAACTCAAATGTCAAGTGATTAATGTGATAATTCCATAAAAACTTATTTTTAGACTCAGTAATGACTTTCATAAGAGAGCTCTCATGGAAGTCTCTGTATAATTAAGGGTTTGATATGTATATTGATTTTAATAACATTGCCTCTCGCTTGTGACTCCCACATCCACACTGAAGCGAGTGTATATTTTCTGCATTAATGAATAAGTATATTTTGTGTGAACTATTGAATAAAAAACCCTTATAATAAGCTTTCATTCAGCAGGTCTGTGACTTTTTCAGCCACTGGGCCTGTTGTCAAAGCCGAGACTTATCAGCAACAGCCTCATGGTTATCATTAGTTTCTTAAACTCCAAGAGGTTGGGTGGTGGGATGTTTTTTGCGGGGGGGATTGTTTGGCTTTGAACTTGTGGGCACAGCAGATACAGCCGTCCCTCTTTATATGTTCTCGTAGTTATGAGTCTGCTGAAGGAGATTGCAGTAATCTCTATTGTACTTTACATTTGCTTTTTGTCCCGTCACTCAGGCTGCAGACACCTTGGCAGTGCGGCAGAAACGACGCATCTACGATATCACTAATGTGCTGGAGGGGATAGGACTCATAGAGAAGAAGTCCAAGAACAGCATCCAATGGAAGTAAGTCAACTGTGCATTGTTTAGTCAAATCATTCCATAAAAACACAGGGAAGACCAACGAAGACAGAAACAATCCCATCTAAAAGAATGTCTTTGTTTTCCCTGCACAAAAAGAGGATTCACATTTTAATTGCAATTGTGAATTTAAACTTGCACATGATCGTGTGACTATATCTGAGTTATAGAGAAATGACTTCTGAACAGAAGAGTTTAGATTAGAGTCCGACTGATGGGGATTTTTGGGGCCAATGTCAATTTGGGGAGTAGAGAATTTATACTGATTCACCAGCAAAAATATTTACTTAACAATGTGGCAGTGATTAATATGAAATTATAACAAAGAAATGTAATGGAGGCTTGATATTCTAAATTTAAACATAAACGTATAAATAGATAAGAAGAAACACAGATACCACCAACTGATACAGGTTTGTCTGTGCAAGGCTCATATCAGCTGATCTTTGAGTCAACTGATTAATCAGTCTGGGTCTAGTGTGAATAATATGAAACAAACGATTATCTCTTTTTGCAGCACATGTGCCTTTTAGATAATGAAGACGATGAGGGAAAATGTTATATATAGTTTATGAAAGAAACCTGGAAGCAAACATTATATCACAAGTGGTTAACTTCATATAAATCAGAAAGAAAGCCTCCTGTTAATGCAGCTATATCTACTTACTTCTATTAATGATTGAGCAGTGTGTCCATGAGTGTGTGTGAATATGTACTTTGTCTGTTGTCTGTACATGACCAAGTGTTTGTCTCTTGTACTTTAGGGGTGTGGGTCCGGGCTGCAACACCAGGGAGATCGCCGATAAGCTGATTGATCTGAAGGCAGAGTTGGACGATCTGGCTCTCAGGGAAAACGAGCTGGACCAGCAGAGAGTCTGGGTCCAGCAGAGCATCAAGAACGTCACAGATGACTCCAACAATAGTCCATATCCTTCACTGCACACTGTCCTTATGAGTCTATTGATGTATCTGATGGCACTTATTTTATGTGATGGCTTCATCAGTCATGACTTTAGGCTACAATAATACTAATAGATTTTAGTTTTGAAACTAAAACAATCACCGTCCACACAAATGTTTTAAAATCCATTTTAAAAATACAACCTTTTGCCTCGAAAGCCCCAAAAGACTAGTTCAACATTTGTGTTTCTACCACAACTATTGTGACATCGCCAGGTTTGTTCTTTCCTCAAGAGCCACAGATAATATTCGTGTAAACATTTGTGGAGATGTGTCAGGTGTAATAAAGGCACATCTGACAAATATAGTACTGTCATTTTCACCTGTTAGTGGAAAATATGCAGTGAATTTACAGGCTCATAAATGTCACTCGCAGCAGAAGCAGATTACTGACTGCAGAGGACCTGAGGTACTGATGTTCAGCTAGTCAATTTGATCCCAGGGATAAAGTGCTCCTGAAGAACAAGGACAACCGTGTCAAACTGTGTGAACACATTTGCAAACATGTAGTGATGAAGTCCTCACTATGCTCTTAATAGTTGATTGCTCAGTGTAAAATATCTACTCGTGGCCTGTGGCACAGAGCAACATGATGACAAAACAGATCCCATCTCAGCCCCATCTGGCGTCTCGTAGTGGATTATCAGAGGCATTACATGCAGACAGATTCTGCCAGCTCTCTGTCCCGGTCGTTTAAAGATGCACGTCACTCAGTTGACTCATACACATACTCGTAAACACAGCTGTATTTGGACTTCGGCGCTCCTGGAGGAAGATAAATGAAGTCTGAGGAAAATAACCTGAATGATGTCATCAGAGTTATTTCCTGTGTGAACCTGAGGAAAGAGTTTAAGAGGCAGAGAGGAGCCGAATTAGGCATTTAGTTTCAGTCCTGGTACTTTAGGACGGTTTTTGAAGCTTGACTTATACTGGAGACAAAATTCAGTGTCTTAATTAACTCAGTCATGGGGGTGATGTTTTCACCCCTGTCTGTTTGTTGGTTTCTAAGCAAGATTGGGTAAAAACTACTGGAGGGAAGAAACCATAATTTAGTTGGTGCAGATCCCTAATCAGAGGGCCGATTAAGACTTTTCTCATACATTTTCTTTCCTTTCATCATATGAAGGGCAAAGCTGTATTTTTGACCAACTTTGTTGCATGGAACCTTAACACGTGTATACTATGGCATATATAAAACATGAAGACCTCTGTGGATCCTTTAAAGGTATTTTTCTAAATGTCCTCTTTTCATTCTCATTTCTGTCACATACGTTGACGATTATCACAGCTCATCATGTCTTTCTGTGCAGGTGACACACTCCTAGCGATTCGTGCTCCCATCGGCACACAACTAGAGGTGCCCATCCCAGAAGCTGTAAGTGTGGTGTGCTCAGTGTGTCATGTCCACTCCACTTTGTCTCGTGTCACTGACCCAGCTTCTGTGTCCAGGTCCTCAATGGGCAGAGGAAATACCAGATCCGTCTCAAGAGTTCATCTGGTCCTATCGAGGTTTTGCTGGTCAATAAGGACCCGTCCAGTGCCTCTCCTGTTGTTCTGCCGGTCCCTCCTCCAGATGACATCCTTCAGAGCCTCCCAGCACCAGCACCTACCTCCCAGTCGGCCACTGCTGCCTCCCAGGTCCACACGAATGTTACCTATCTCTCACCCTGAGTACTTTAGCACTGATGTGTTCAATGTAGACTGGATATAAGCTTAAACATCTTTCATTATTGGGGCAGTAAAGAGAAGGAGAAAAGAAGCTGATCCCAAGATGGCCACATTTAGGCTCAGGCTCTACTGAGAGCCACTCTAGTTTCTTAGTTATAACTTATTGTTTTTAATATGCCTTGTTTTGACTTCCCCTCATCTCTCCACCCTGCAGGTCTCTAAATCAGCTCCAGTCCCTTTTACAAAACCTGGTCCTGCCACAGACTCAGTGACAGGTAGGGGGGTGTCAAGACTTCACTACGTTTTCTTACTGTCTAAGAACAAATCTCCTTGTTTTTTTACTCATTCTTTGTCATGTTTTATACGGAATCGTTTGTAATTGTAATACGATATCAGGCTCTACCGTTGCCATAGTAATTTACAGGGTGTTGTCTGGCGTTTGTTTTATTTCAGAAGTGACGAGCACGACGCCTCTCACCCCGACAACAGGTCCGCTGACTCAGCAACTTCAGTCGTCTGCCTCGCTGGATGGATCTGCATCCTCCTCTGCCTCTGCACTGTTTGAACCAATCAAGTCAGATCCATCTGAATGTAAGTCTTAGCTTGGTTCTGAATATGTGACGTCTGTTCTTGAAGACTTGAATATTTATATTGTTGAGGTAGGGATGATGACAATGATGGGTATTTTTTTTACTTTTACACTGTGTGCAAGAAAACCTACAAGAAAAACACATACCTTTAGAACTTGAAAAAGAAAATACTATAATTATAAGTAGGGATGGGGGGAAAAATCAATTCAGTTACAAATCGCAATTCTTGTGAATGACGATTTTAAATCGATATGCTGCCTCCCAAATCGATTTTTTTTAAAACATATTTATTGGTTTATATTGGGGGGGCAACATCACCCCAGAGCATGTTGACCAGCTCTTGTTTTTGCACAAGAATCTAAACATACCCAAGCACTAGCTTTGCATCGGCTACATCCAAACAACAATAGCCTACTTTTTGTTTATTTCAAAGTTTATATTTTAAGTAAACTTTTATTCATTCTATTTAATTTACCTTTTATTTATTGTTTAAAAGTAGCCTAGGTGGCTTACATTTCTTAATCTGTCAGTTTGTGTGCAGTTGACAGGGGCTATACAATAATAGGGCACATTTTTATTTATTTTCTCTATTAGCTGCCCGGCAGTCATTAAGTTAATGTTAATATTTGAAATAAAACTGGTAAAGCTCTAAGTGAATTTGACTGTGTTGTATTTGAAGGAATGATTCAACATTTTTCAATGGTCCAGTATTTAAAAAAAAAAAAAGAATAACCAAAAGAAATCCCAGGAAATCGTAATATCAAATCGCAATACTTACAGAATCGCAATACATATCGTATCGCCACCTAAGTATCGTGATAGTATCGTATCGGGAGGAACCTGCCCATTCCCATCCCTAATTATGAGATTATTTAGGTCAAATGTAAACATAAATGCACAGTTGTTCTGCAAATACTAACGCCAATACCTTTCTGTTTAACCCTCTAGTACTGGATTTCCCCAAAGACCTCTCAGAAATGTTTGATCCAACAAGAGGTAACCATTTCTTAAGTTTTCCCATATTCTCTCCTTCTGTGACTGTGAAGTTTCTTGTGTCACATCGTCTCTGTGTGCTGCAGATTGAAGGGTTTTAAAAAATGGTCACTCAGTCTTGTTCTCTCTCTCACAGAGATCATGAGCGGAGATTTGCTGGACGACTTGATGTCATCAGAGGGTAAGTTTGCTTACAGGCACACTGATGGTGCAGCAAATGACATGTACTGTAAAGATGTAGTTATATATAATCTGTGTAACAAAGAGGCTTTTGAAAACATTCCAGCACAAGGCTTCTTTTAGTGGATCTTGCGTGTCTCATCTCTTTCTCTTGTCTGTTTCACCTCCAGTGTTCTCGCCGCTCCTCCGTCTGTCGCCTCCGCCCAGCGACCACGACTACATCTACAACCTGGACGAGACAGAAGGCCTGTGCGACCTCTTCGACGTGCCCATTCTCAACCTCTGACCCCTGAGATCTCTGTCGAGGGGGGGAACCGTTGCCCTTACATGCTGATCTACCTTCAGTTATCCCCCCCCCTCACTGACATTGAAGGTAAGAGGCGGTGCAGGGAAGCCAACAGGATCTGATGAGCCTTCAAGGACACGTGAGCTCAAGCTGAGCTTCATCAGACAGGAGCTCGATGTACAGCCTCATGAAGAAATACAGATGAGAACAAAACGTTTTATTCAATGCTTTTTCCAAGGAAACAGAGTCACAACAAATGACAAATAATTATATTTTTGGATTCTTGTGTATTATAAATCCATACGTTTGTTTATTAGCTTTCTCGTGAGCGAATGTGTGTAAGCTTCCTTTACATGCGGTTGGTTGTGAGTCTGTGTGCCTGCTTGTTGTTTTGTATTGAACACTCTTATTCTGAGTCAGACATCTCCAGGTAAAAAACAAAAAAAAAAAAGAGAGCAACCTATCGGAGCATGGCCTTTATCACCTGGCAGCTGCTCCCACGTGGCTGAAACGAGTCCAAACACAGCTGGTGAAATATGCACTGTCCTCATGTACATAGAGAATATATATTTTGTAAAACCAGCACGCAAGATTATTGTAATATTATGAATGACACAGGCAGAGCGATATGTGCCAGACGCAGAGGATCATACTGTACGTAAGAAGTGCTTTGTTTTAAATATTGGTGCTGGTCTTTGGCCCTGTTCAAATCTGGTCTTAGCATCTGTCCCGAGAAACATGTCTGTGTGTTTGTGGTGAGCAGCAGAAGTGAAATTTCACCAAAGTTCAACTCCACGTGAGGCCACGCTTTGAGAAACCTTTTAATCCCCCCATCGCTCGCACATATTGATACATTGGCTTATATGTGACCCTTAGTAAGGACTGTATGGATGACTATCTGCAGCTATGTAGAATGATTTTACCCATTTAAGAAATTCTGCGGTGATCACTGTGGAAGTTGTGGCGATGGATACAGGCAAATCACATATTTGACGCTGAGAAACATAAAAATACTTAATTCGTTATGAAGCTGAGGCAGCAGGGAGGTGGCCCAGGACACATTGAAGTTCAAGCAATTAAAATAATGTGGCAACCTCTGAATGTTCGTTTGAGTGATCGGATCTCGAGACACCCCACTCAGGGCGGATGTTGACACCAGGCCTGTCTGGGCGGGGCTTTGATTTCCAGTGCCAAAGTATAAAGAAGGAGAATCTTTGATACTATTGAAGCCAATTCACTTTATTACGGAACAAGCCACGGACCAAAAAGAAATTGCAGGGCTGGGGGGGGTGGGGGTTTAGAATATTACCATTTTTTCCATTGAAGCATTTTTTTTAAGGTCATCAAGATGGTTTTTTTTAAATAAAACTGTCTCATTATGACTTTAGGATCATGTTCTTCAACTGGTCCTATGTTGGCCCTTCTACACATAGAGGTTGATTATAAAAATATAAAAGTAAGCATGCTGTCAGTTTCATTTTGCATCAGCACTGTTACTATCAAACCCTTTCAGATTTTTCATTGGCTCAGATTTATATGTCACTGGTGTACGTCACAGGCCTAAACACATTTTTTCTTCCCCTTTCCCAAAGGCGTTTTGTGGCATTTGTCTTTCAACTATAATGTATGTATATGATTACCATTGTACTCAGTTCGTCTGTATGTAACATGACATGTATGTATTTTTACTGAGTCATTAAAAACGATCCAGTTCTTTTGTATATTTGGCACAACTCCCTCTCTTAATGTTTTTTCTTTTTTCCCAGTGTGCGCTGTTTTCATGCTTAATGCTTTAAATCCCTTTGATTTCTATTCGCTCTGTGCAGGGGACGGCTGAGGAGTCGTAATGAGTCAAACTGTACAATATCCAGATAATTCTTCTTTGTACGGTGCTTTCTCCTGTCAGATCCCTTCGTGTACTTATATCCCTTTTTTATTTGCCCCAGGATGACGTATATGTATGTACAGTATGTACTGTGTATATCCTTCTCTACTGCTTGTATAGAATAGCATTTATTTTTTATACCTGCTAGATATATTATCGTTCCTACTAATTCGGGGCTACACCTAAAAAGTTTTAAGGGATTTATCAGCAAGAAGTCTGCTTCACGGAAGCGTGCTGTCTCATTGTTGCACTTTACATCGCTGTGGATCGACAGGTTGCAGCTCATCCTCTCAGCAGCCGGTCAGCGTGTTGTGAGCAGCCGGGGGTTCAGCAGTCCTGGGTTTGTGAGACTCAAACCTACCGACTGTTCTTTTTTTAAACAGGCTCACTATTGTTAAGATGTAATTGCATCAAATGATACAGAATAAACTCTTTGGTAATCTTTATGTACCGGCTGGTTTCCTTTTTCAAATCATTCAATTATGATTGTTGGTGTTTGTGCCACTGAAGGTTTCATTGAAGTCCAGCTGAGCAAAACTGAGAAGTTACATTTGCGTATGTTGACATCAAGCTGAGATAAATATCTTACAAAGAGAAGTTGAAAGTATAACAACAAATCAATTGTTTGAACAGCCTCATGAAGAAATACAGATAAGATCATTTTGTTTTCTGCTTTTCCAAGGAAACTGAGTCATAACAAATGACAAATACTTATTATAAATCTTTTTGTTTGTGTGTTAGCTTTCTCCTGAGAGTGTGTAAGCATTCTTAACGTTTGTGGGTGTGAGTCTGTTTGCTTGATTGTTGTTTTCAATTAAGATCAATTGTGAGTCAGACAATCGTCATTTGCAGTTGACGTCACACAGCCTTCCTGTGGATTAGGCTCCATTATGACTTAAAGGTTCAGTGGATACGATTTAAATGAAAGGAATCTTTTGGCAAACATTTAATATAGAATAATCCTAGTGATGTTTGACTAGTGTGAGTCATCTAAATTGTACAAATTGTTGTTTTCTTTACTCTTGAATGGGCCTTGATATTTAAACTCCATTGGTCAACTTGCTGTGAAACCAAATCGGACGCTGCCCTGCATCTCGTCCATGTGGCTTTTTAGTCTTTAAAGCCCTCATGCATGAAGAATACCTCATTTTCTGTCAACTCTGAGATTCAACCCCACCCAGTGTCTATAAGGAGAGTTTTAAAATAAGCAATACATTATAATATATGTACAAACACGTTATATGCATATAAAAGGAAAGCAATGGCATGTCTCTGCAGTGAAAGACATTGGGTGGTGGTATCTTGTTGGTGTTGTTGGATGTTCAGCAGAACAGGAAGGCAACTAAAGGCCACACATTGATTCCAGCAGGCCTAACTTTATAATTCATTGTAATAGAACCAGTGAAAATCCCAGTTTGAAGAAGTCAAAGCTGTGGGACGAAGGGGAACAGCAGGGGGCAGCTGTAGCCAGCTGGACCCGACCCGGAACTTTGAATGAATTCATCTACTAACTTCTTGGAAACTTGGAAGAAACTTTAGTTTAGTTCAGAATAAGCAGCAAGAGCACTTCCGCACGTCTTTCCAAAATAAAAGCCCTGTGTCGCTCGTGTAATACATGTTTTTCTTGTGGTGATCATACAGGTAAAGCCAAGAAAGGGTTGAAAGTTTTTAAAGTTTTTTAACAATATTGTTTATTGAAGTTTCAAGGGCATATCAAACTTTATGCAGAATTTACAAACATTTTCATTTACATCCCCTCGAACAGCCACTCATTCACACAGACATAGAAAAAAGAAATAAATAAAATGGACAATGACAACAGACATCAAACTAATGGAGTAAAAAATAAAATAAATAAATAAATAAAAATAAAAATAAGAAAAAAAAAAAGGCAGGATCATTTCACAACCTGTTGTTCAGTCAGTGTTATCCGTGTCATTGGTCAAAAATGACATAAATGATTCCCAAATACGAGCAAACTCCTCCTGTTTACCTTTAACAATGTATGTCAATCTCTCCAGTCAACTCCTTCTTCCATATTGCCAGTGATGGTGGTTCTACATTTTTCCAATATAGTGCAATCACTCTCCTTGACAATGTGTCACAGTTAATTGATCGCTTGTACTTTTTTTTTTTTTAACAATCTGTTTATTGAATTTTTTACATAATTAACAAACAAACAATACTGTTCCATCAATAACAATTACAGATCTAATTTCAATATACCACAGAACACATACCAACCCCCCACCCCCCTCCCTCCGGCACCTAGCCCCAACAGATGAGTACATATAGTTGAAAAATAAAGAATTGAAAAGAATAGATGACATAAATCATAATAATAATAATAATAATAATAATAATAATAACAATATAATAGTTATACTAAAAATAAATAAATAAATAGATACATATGATTAATACTAAAAAATTAAAAAAGAAAAAAAAAATTAAGAAAAAAAAAGAAAAGAAATAAAAGAAAAGAAACACAAGTTCAGCAAGGCAGTACTTAGCTCACAGCGATCAGACAGCTTGTGCTATTGACATAAGACAAAAAGGGATTCCAGGACTTCTCAAAAGAAACAGCCTTGCAACACGCTTGTACTTAAGTGGTTTTATTTTGAAAGTCACAACCGGAAAAGACGTGTTTACAATCCGGCTGCTCTCACTCAAACCTTTTGCGTGAACGACTCGGACCAACCCGGAACTTTAAAGTGACCTAATCTCTGCTGGAAACTCGAAACAAGGACTTTTTTCCTGCTGCTGCTGAACTCCTCCTCAGAGTCCGGGAGGAAAAACTCACTTCTCCCTCCTGAGCTTCTTCCTCCTGGAGGTGGATCCAGGTTCCCATGCTCCAGGCTCCGGCTCCTGCAGGACAGTAGCCTCGACTCGGCTCCTCTCACCAGGTAAGAACCATAAAGGAGCCGAGACACAGACTGGAGAGAACCCAACAGCTCGTTTAACAGAGAGATCTCCAGAGCCTCTGCAGGAAATCTGCTTCAAAATCTGTTATTAAATAGCAAACACAAGTTCAAGACATGTATCTGCACGTTGTCTTCTACACAACTTCAGCTTGAACTTTTGGGGTCGAACACAATTTTCTGCAGCACAAGTTTCAAAACTCCTCCATTGTTGGAAATACTGTTCGATACTTTGTGGATACAAAGTATTTATTTTTACCTCTTTCTTCTTTGATAGTAATTCAGGATTTATATTAATATATTAATTTTATATTAGCCCTGTACTTGATGTGTGTGTGTGTGTGTGTGTGTGTGTGAGTGTGTGTGTGTGTGTGTGTGTGTGTGTGTGTGTGTGTGTGTGTGTGTGTGTGTGTGTGTGTGTATGTGTGAGAGAGTGTGTGTCCATAATAGGTACATAAATCATCATATGTATGTATCTCTGTGTATGTATGTGTATTAGATGTGCATATATGTGTATGTACATATGCATATACACTCATGTAGATGTGTGTGAATATAATGTATATATATATACATAAATGTATATATATATATTCATATGCCTGTGTGTATGTGTGTGAACATAATATCTATGATATATATGCTTAAATATGTATCCATGTGTATATGAGTGTGTACCTAAATGTGTATGCATATGTGTGTATGTATGCGTGTGTGTGTGTGTGTGACCCTGTCAGGTTAGGAATTTCAGGCAGCTGAGAGCTCCCCCCTTCTCTCTCTCCCACACACACACAGACAGACACACACACACACACACACAGACACACACACACACACACAGGCTGGGGGGGGAGTGTGTCAGTCCGGGGGGTCCGAGACTCACACTGGGTCTGCAGACCAACAAAAGGTCCCGGCCGTGCTTGTGGTTTTAAGCCTAATGAAGCAAACCGCTCAGAGAAGAATTCAGACACTGACAACTGCTGAACTCTGGGAAAAAATATTCATTTCATTTTAAAGTGATCAAAACCTTACCTCTAAGAGTTTACTACGAGAGTGGGATATGTGAAGTTAAGTTTATTAAGTATTGTATCGCAGTCACACAGTGAAACAGAAGTACTTGACAGTCTATTATCAGTGTACTGAGAGTAAAACTCCACCTGTGTCCTGACAAACACTTTGATTTGTCTGGAGGATCAAACCATCTCACATTTCTCACATGTTGCATGTCTATTAAAACTAATAAAATGTAATATGGTCAATAACACAAGTTTTTTTTATTATGGATCGTTGTATTAATTTCCAAAAGTTAAAGGTGATGTTTTCAAACTGCGAATTTTGTTAAAAATACACAAATATATTCTCTTTTTACCAGTTGTTTTTGGAAATTAAATCTTTTGACTACTTTTTTACAGGAAGTAAATATATGAGCTTCAATAACCTCTCAAACTATTGTTTTGAAGGCCGAGAGGCACACACACAGACTTTGAGGTTTCAGCTGCCACAGACAGGTACAAACACAGACACTCAGTGGTTAACCTCCGTGGACTCTGAGATAAAAGCCAACTAAAACTCCCCTCCATCTTCTACGGATTTAAGAAAATGAAACAACTTACTCTCACATTTTCATGCTGATCAGCAGTATTTCAACAGAGCAGAAAACACGTTTGACACGCGATTCCATAAAGTTCACAGAATCGTATTGGATTCTCTTAATGTGTCAGTTTCAGGTTACGACACTTCACACTGCACGTTGTTTTTTTCTTTTGAGGAAATGAGAGGAGGCTCGAGGTGTGATTCTTCAGTTTGTTATTTATCTTGATGAAGAGAGAATGTCAGTGACTTCTACACGCTGTTAAAATGAGGCCTGCAGCATGTACAGACTCGTCGTGATGACTTCAGGCTCATGGAGCTCTGTTGTCACTGTGGGTGAATCCAGGAGGCTGCAGATCTGCTGCCCTGGAATGTTTTAACTCTCAGGACAGTTGGATCTGACTTGGTTTGAAGCAGCAGCAGAAGAACCAGCAGACATTTTGTCAGGTTACAGGAGGGAAACGCTCAGCAGCTACTGGTGACATCAATAATGATTAAAGATAGTCACTCCTATCATTAGTCACTCACTCATACCTGTGGTTTTCCTATTGTGACATGTCAAAATGTCTCCTGTTGAAAAAGGTTCTATAATGCTGGTAGTGAGATATGAGGCAAGAAATTATGTATCTTTATAACTGTGTCCACATGATAGTTTTTCTCTTTCCTGTACTTGAGAACAAACAGTCTCTCGTACTGGAAGGTCTCGACCTCAGGTCACCGCCACACACATGCAAACCTTCGTCTTCCTGTTCACTTCCAATCACTGTGAGCGAGGAAGCAAATTAACACATTTGCCTACTGTGGAGAGATGAATTGCTGTGTGGCTGTGCAATGGAGTTCAACCGTGGTGACCTTTGACCCCAGATATTAGCTCTGCATTGGGGTGTGTGTGACTGTTATATGTTATTAAACCTTAATGAGAAAGAAATGCAATTGAGGACTTAATGCATATCTTTTCTCCATTTTACCATCAGTATAGCATTATTTTAGCATAAATAGCTAGAAGTAAAAAGAAAAAGAACAAATACAACCAAATATATAGAGTTTGACTCAAGAAAGTCTCAAGGATGTAAACATAAACATTGGAAATTTGTTTATCCTGGGAAATAGCATTTAAAATTTTTGATACGAGTGACGCGCACTTAAAATGTTCCCATGGGTATTTCTTTTAGAGTGGTTCAAGTTATTTGTCTCATTTCCTCCTTTCTAATCAACACAACCTTCTGCCCTCAACTTACAGTCACCAACACAAGTTTGTTCACACACTCTTACCATCCCACAGTAAACTCAGCTGTCGGCCACCTGTTGTGTGTCTGGTTTCTTCATCGAACCCTGATTCAGACTCCTACTGGCTCGTAAAGCCGGGGCCATACTGCTACTGCCATAGACTTGGTTTTATGATTCCAAGTTTATAAAGAAATCACTTAAAGAAACCTTGAAAATATCTATTTTTATTGTTTAATGTTAGATTTTGTCTCCCAGATGTAGAACTGGTTTTGTCGGTCTCTCTGTGTAGTGTAAACCAAACCGATCATTTGATGTTCAGCTGATAGCGCTCTACCGCTCTGGCACACACCCAGATTAAAACCCACAGACAGTCTTTGTCGCTGCAGAGACCGGACATGCGTTTACCCAGTTTTCCCTTGTGTTTGCTGACTCATAATCTGCCCGACAACAAACCTACATCCCCTAAATCTCCTCAGGATTAAGTCTGCAAACTGTTGTTGTCGTTTCGTGGAGAGAAGTTGACGTTCGGCAGCAGTTTACCAGAATTCTCTCAGCGCCTCAGGGTTTTCTGCTCCCTCGAGTCTAAATTATCCACAAACCAACAAACACACAAACATTCTCCTGTTGATCAGAATCATGTCGCCCTGCATCAGGAGAGAGACGCGGCCTCGGGGCGAGCGAGGGCGGACGGCTGTGAAGGCGTGTGCTTGTGTTGACAGGAGCGTTGCTTTGAAAGCGTGAGGTCTGTCTCACTCTCGCAGAGCAGCTCTCCGAGAGATCCTGCAGTGGGTGGGGTCTGTTAATCACACCGAGCACAAGCAGGCACAAGCTCAACCTCTTCTCTTTCATTGTGAGCTGGCGAGTGAAACAGAAGAATTTACATCCAACTGTATTGTTTCCATGTGGCGAGAGTGAGGGAGAAGGACGAGGAAGGGGGAAGGGTTGGGAGCACAACAACAGCGTCTTCTGTATCCTGTGGGAATGCTCGTCTGAAGGCCGAGGGAGACGTGTGTCTGTGAGTTGGGAAGGGGGGGTGTGTGAGCAAATCCAAAGTGCATGTGTAGACAGCGCTCAGTCATCTCTGCTTTACTCACTACACCATAAATACACAGGGAAAGAGGAACACGGTGTTCTACAACTTCACGACTGAAAATGACAGTCGCTCTGACTGACGTGAATCATTCATGCGATGAACGGACTCAGTTCGCACTAAAAGAGAAACTGCTCCGGTGGAGGAGTTGGTTTCCTACGAGGTTACGTTTTAAAACTGGTGAATTATCAGGTTTCAGGTGAAATCTATGAGCTGAACAGAGACGGCTCCAGTTCAGTGACTGTTCTAAACCTGAATGTTTGGAATGGGCTGGTTGTTTGGTTCGTGGAGATGCTGATTGTAGTTTTCTAGATGAAACTGTCACAGTGACCTGAAGTTATTGAGCTGCTAAAAGTAAAGACCAATGTTGGATTCTCAGGCTGCAGAACCCTGAAGCTGCAGCTCCACTGCTGCACAAAGAGACGTTCACCTGTTAACTCAAAGTCCAGTGAAGCTCGACTCACTTCCCAGAACCTGAACCTGAGAACAGGTTATCATTTGCGGTCGGTGGTTTGATCCCAGTCTCCTCCAGTCTGCGCTGATAGGTCCGAGTGTGAATCATGTGTGATAGAGAAATGTGTGTATAAATAAATGAATGTGACCTGTAGCGAATAGAGGTCATTAAGAGTTTATACATGCAGTTAATTTCCCACTGTCTATACATCCTTCTCTCATGAAAGGCTCCAGTGAAGGTCCCGATGAACCGATAAAAGAAATCTACAACACATTGACTCTTTCTTCTCTTTTTGTCATCAGCAGTTTACAGAGTGGTGGAATCACAAGGTGCCAAGATGCCACAGCAGAAGGACATAGTGAAGATTGCCATCCAGATGCCTGGGGCCTATCCCCAGCTTATACAACTGGATCAGGTAACACACACACACACACACACACACACACACACACACACACACACACACACACACACACACATGGATAGAGGAAATACAGATATATCTCCTTATCTCCGTCATATAGAGAGATATGAAATGATTGGAGAAGTTTAAATCCAACTTATTTTGAAACATCATTTACATCTATATACTAGAGACATATTCATTCACATTAAAGGAAAAAAAGGTCTGTTTTAGCTACTATGAGAATATTATAACAAACATTCCAGTTTTATTATGGTTTGAGACATTGAGACATATGTATAATGCATTGATATAAGTTTCTCAGACAGAAAGTACAAAGATCTTGTTAATGTTTCTCAAAACGCTCCCGGAGGTTCCACGCCCACCCGGCTGGTTTTCTGTCTTTCTCAGCTTTTACCAAATGTTATCGTGGGGGAAGTTTTCCATGTGTTTCCCAGAAATGTTTGGGGAAGTTGAACTTCTTTGCACAAGACACCAGCAGTGAGTTGTAGTTCAAAGTGTGAAGCTGGTCACAGTCACACACACACTTGACCAGAGAGAAAATGTGTTTAACAGGTTATTACGAGACTTTTTAATTTCAACAGGAATGGACAGAGATTCTAATTTCACCCAGTTTTCAAAAACCTTAATGCCTCCAATAATTTCACGACTCTTGTTTTTATCAGCACAGCAGCAGAGGATTCAGTTTTGAACGTGAAAACTCACTCGCTACCCAAAATATTTTGGATTTAGATCCCAACAAATCCTGCGAGCCCAGAGGAAGCTCACAACAGCTTCCCATTGGCTCTCCTGTCGTCATTTAACACATCTGATAGGTCGACCTTCTTGGCTGCCACTAATAACAGGCCATCCGCCGGGTCTACCGCACAACCCAGGGACATTTTGACTGGTTGACCGCGGGGCAGACCACTAATAGCAGGATAGTCTGAGAGTCAGACATGGAAGTTGTCTGGCTTTTATTTATGTGCGAAGCGGGATCTGGAGAGTGAGGGAAACATTGTTCAGGAGGCGTCGGGGAGATCTTGGATTTCCTCTTCTCAGCACACAGGGTTTGCAGCCAGCGGGAATAGCTGTGGTGTCGTGATCCCATAACAGCGTGTTATTACCCCAGCGTGCGTTCAGCTCCCTGACAGAGGGAATACTTTGATAGTAGAGTCTGCTAAGTCCTGTTGTTGTTGTTGACCCACATGTATGCAGCAGCAGGTGTTTGTAATGTGTAAATGTAAATTTCCCATGAGTGCGAGTGTGTGATTGTAAACGTTTTGTTGTGTCCTTGCAGAAAAAGCCTCTGTCGGCTGTAATAAAGGAAGTGTGTGATGGGTAAGTAGATGACTCTACCGCTCTGTGGTAACATTTAAAATTATTATCATCAACTTCCGCAATAGTTAATATCTTTGTCTGTGTGTGTGTGTGTGTGTGTGTGTGTGTGTGTGTGTGTGTGTGTGTGTGTGTGTATGTGTGTGTAGCTGGAATCTCCCAGGTCCTGACAACTACGCCCTGCAGTATGCTGACGGAGTGCAAATGTACATCACTGAATCAGTAAGACAAATACATTTATCTACGTGTCTGTATTATTAATTTACACATTTACATTTATCTACACCAGGGAATCAGTCCAGTAAATATCTGAGCGCACCTTGAGCAGCAGACCTGACTCATCCCTGCAGGAGGTTCTGGGTTTAAGTACGACAACGTTGTCAAGTCAAAACAAAGCAGCGAATCAGTGACTCAACACATCTTTGTATTTTTCACCGCATCCAACAGTTAGATGAGATTGTTTCAAACAGAGCTCAGGTTGCACAATAATTACAGCTTTCAAATGTGAGTGTGAGAGTCAAGAAGCGAGAGACAGCGCGAGAGGGAGAGAGAGAGAGAGAAGAAGAGAAGAACCCAGACAGAGCTGCACTCATCTTCTCGGTGTCAGGTGACCTTTTCAAACTGCTGCCAGTGGAAGCCCCTCCCCCCTCCTCAGAGGTAGAGACAGGACTGTAGAAGTCATTAGAGAAAGATGATGTTTTTATTGTTGAACATCTCAGCAGCAGACTTTTAGAGAATGCATACTTCCAGACTTTAGAGTTGGTTGTAGTTATATACAGATGTTTCTTGCGATAATGTGATAAATTCCCACTTTCACTAGTAATATGATTCAGAAACTAAAATCCCTGTAGGAATCCTGTTCAGGTGAAAGGATCAGAGATAGTGCAGCAGCCTGGACTCTCTTCTCGTCCTGTCTCTTTGCAATTACTCACTCACAACAGCTGCTTTTCCTATAAAGGAAAAAACTCACTTTCCTGTACGCACCAACCTGCACCATCAGCCTGACGTGTTGTAGTACTTTCACTTTGTAGTGTTAAACTCGTCCTCGACTTGAATTTCAATCATACATATTTGCCCTTTTAGCTAATTTAAACAATGTTCAAGTGTTTTAAACAGCTTTTAAATAGTGTTTCCTATGTCCACCTGTTTGTGTTTATTTGTTTGTGTAGAATCGTCTGGACATAAAGAACGGCTGCATCCTGCGTCTGACCAAGGGCCCGGTGAGTCTGCAGCCACAAGCCTCTTCCTTCTGTCACCTCCTCCTCTCACATTCTTCTGTCTCTCACTCTCTAGCTGCTGCTTCAGACATGCACTGAATGTCTGAGTGAGAGCCTCCAGACTTTCTCCTGAGTCTTTTCACCCCAGTCCCCTTGTAAAAACCAGTAACAACACTCTGAATAATTAGGAAACGTGTTGTTGAGCTTTGGTCTTTCTCCTGATCGCAGGGTCGCTGTGCGGAGGACTTGTTCAAGGGCATCCAGAGCTCGGACTCGGGCGTGCGCTGCGACTCGCTGAAGGAGCTGGCCAACGTCTCCACAGACGTGACCTTCGCTCAGGAGTTCATCAGCAGAGACGGACACCTCCTACTGGTCAAGATAGTGGAGGATGCTAAGGAGTTAGTATCTGTGTCTGTGTCTGTGCTCACATGTTTCCCTTGGAATGCTGCTCCTCAGAGACATAGAGAAGTGGTCTCTGTACGTGTAGCAGCACATCCCACTGAGCTTAATGTATATAAGAAAAACAAGGAATGTACCTGGTGGATGTGTTTTAGAAACATCTCCTCACGTTTGTTCCTCCAGTTTCGGAGTATTCACTGATTTATTTTCAACACTTCCTTTGATCATAGATAACATTGACAAACGATTATGTAGCAAGTTGGGACAGAACTTAGAGAACATCAGTGTAAACCAGGAAGTCAGGACTTTTTTTAGTGGGAATCAAGTCAGCTGAATCTGTAATTTCTTAAAAGACCTTTCTTAAGATACATTTTATCAGAGAGCTTTTCCCTTTGAACTGTGTTAAATTACTACCTGAATTATTGAAAGGATTCCATCCAAACTGCCAATTTGAGTTCTGTTCAGATTCAGTGTGTGTGTGTCTGTTTGTGTGATTACATTATACTTATTTCTGTCTGTGTGTGTGTGTGTTTCCTTCAGGAGTAATGTGATCATGACGCACACACTGACAGGCTTCATGGAGCTGATGGATCACGGGATAGTTTCCTGGGAGAACCTCTCAACCATCTTCATCAAGAAGGTGCTGGATCTACTGCTTCCCGTCTTTTAGTTATGTCACAGATATATTCTTCTCATTAGTGTGTTGCTCATTCACTTCCTTACTCCTCTCCTTTCAGATCGCCAGCTTTGTCAACGCTAAGGCGGCAGACGCGTCGATGCAGCAGGTGTCCCTGGACATCCTGGAGAGCATGGTGCTGAGCAGTCACGGCCTCTTCCTGCAGGTCAAACAGGAAGTCACCATGGAGAGGCTGGTCGCTCATCTCCAGGTGTAAGTTACAGATAGATGCAGACTCATAAAAAGCCAAACCAACATTTACTAAATACTTATTTTCAAATTGAAGCAGTGTCTCTTCAGTAAATTGAAAGAGAGAATAAGTCCTTAAAGAGGGAACACGTCAGGGATCGGTGACCAGGGGGCAGGTTGATAAAAAGCTGCATTGTCTCTGAAACGGGAAGTTTTGAAATATGTAAAACACAGCTGATAGTACTGGTGATATAAAACAGAGGGAACTGGGATGGTACTCAGTTGAGAGCATAGACCAACAGTCCCATCAGATTCAATCAAGCTGCACCAGATTTCACACTCTCATATGTAGATATCATTCCCCTAAAGGTTTCTGAAATCCATCATCAAGACCCATGAATTATTCCTTGGGAAATCTTGCAATGTTAGAGAAAGTGATATAACATTCCTGGACCCACCTCAGAGCTTTATGGGTTTTTCCTTGGCTCACATCCCATCTCTAAACGAAGTTTCTAAATATTTATTGCAGTAGTTTATGCGTAATCCTGCAAACAGACAGAATGAATTACCTCCTTGGCAGAACTACTTCTCTGCCATGCATCACACATGTGCCTTGAGTTAGATGGTGGGCGTGCCCGATGCTCTGTGTCGACACAATCACCACAACGACAACAATCCCAGTTTCACGCTCAGGACACACAACGTGGCTTTCAAGCTAACGTACCATGCGAGCTATCAATACAATGCTAGAGAGAAGAACACGGGGAAGTAACGTGCTGTGAGTGTTGTTGTTCAGCTTCTGCTGTACGCAACGCACCCACAATGCAGTGCAGCAACATCCCAACATTCGGAGTGAATCCTCACATTGTGTGTTTGTCTCACACGCTCCTCTCCGACTTGTTTCAGGACCAACCAGCAGATCCAGACCAAAGCCATGGCGCTGCTCATGGCGCTGCTGCAGACGGCCGGGGACTCGGACAGACAGGTGCTGCTGCAGTCTGGTTATTGCTCTCCCACTCGGTTCCTCTTCTCCTTATTGCTCTGTGATCTCACCGCCGTGCAGACACATCAACTGTTCAGTTCCCTGAATCGTTGTTTCTCTCTGACAGTGATGCCTGCAACTGTAAAAATCAGAACCTTCTCTTTTTCGCTGTTTTTCATTTGCTCTTTGCCTTAATTGTCGACTATGAGTCCTTTGTGTGTTGATGGGACGCTCTGACACCCCGGGCCTGCATGTGACTCGTGGAAAAATGGTGTTTTTGTACCAGCCGGACCTTTTATTCTACATAGGAGTCAGAGTCCTGCAAGCACCACCTCTGGCAAACAGCTGGAAATGATCCATCTCTGTTGTTCTGTCTGCTCATCTCAGACTTTCGTCAGACAGTCGAGTCTTTCTCTCCCTCTGTTCGGTTTCTGCTCCTCTCTTATTGTACGGAAACAGTTCCTTCATTCAGCCCTTCATCTCCTTTCTCTCAGGCTCGCTTTGTTACTCTCTCTCTCTCTCTCTCTCTCTCTCTCTCTCTCTCTCTCTCTCTCTCTCTCACACAACCTTCCTCAATTGGTTAACAAATCCACCCGTCTTATCAGGGTGAACATTCCCAGAGCAAATTTGCATCCTGAACAAAATGAGGTTGAGTCAGTGGCAAGAACCAGCAAGTGTTGGTTTCGCCACAGAGGTCAAAGTCCGTCTCAGACTTAAACCCATGTCCCGCCCCCGAGTCTGTTCCTGACACCATAGTACCCCCTCATGTTAGAAACGTGTCATTACATCTCAGCGACACATTTCACTTGCTCTCACTCTTAACATTGTTTTCTCTTTTCCAGGATATGTTTGCATTCCTGAATAAGAAGAATCTGCGTCAGTACATTTATAAGGTAAACGTCGATGATCTCACTTTCGTTATCTTGTTGTCGTGAACGTGAATAAACCAACACAGACTGTGCGTGTGTTGCAGAACATCATCCATAGTTCTGCTTCAGTCCAGGACGAGATGGCCCACTACCTCTACGTCCTGCAGTCGGTCACGTTGAATCACCTGGAGCCGCGCATGAGGACGCCTCTGGACAGCTACAGTCAGGTGAGTGAAACACGAGGAGTCCGGCTCGGAGAGAAAACATCTGCTGCTGATGAACATTTCTCTGACTTCCTGTTACTAAATTAAACAAATCATCTTTCTTCACAATTGAGGTTTCAGATCATTTGATTATTGAATCATTTCCTGAAACTTATACTGTTATATAGCATCTCTTAAGTGCAGAAATTCCCCAGTGATTCAGATTTACAGATACAGATTTATTGATTTGATTATTTCTTCTCGTTATATCTCTTCATCTTTCACCTTAAACCTTTATGATAAATAACTGTTATTGAAGCTTGATATTTTACAGTTTAACCACAAACTTTATTTCAAATAAATAAAAAAATATGTAGAATTTGAATAAACATACATTTAATTAATGTACATCTCTCCTGCATTCTTTGTATTATAAAATAAGAAGTTAACCTCCATCTTTTACCCCTGTCTTCCTGCTGTGACACCAGGATCAGAGAGAAGTCCTCCACGCTTTGCGTCAGGCGGCGTTTGAGACGGAGACTGAAAACAGTCTGAGCAACGAGAGGCGCCGCTCGCTCTGTGCTAAAGAGTTCAAGAAACTGGGATTCTCTGTGAGTGTCTGCCCTCAGAACTTATTCTCTCATGTTTGTCCCCTCAGCATTCATCATATTACTCTGAGGGACAGTATCGGATTTGTATTCATTATTATCTTTGATTCTTCCCTTCCAGAACAACAGTAACCCTGGTCAAGACTTGGTGCGGACGCCTCCTGGTCTCGTAGCTTTGGACACCATGTCTTATTTTTCTTCACGCTATCCTGATGCCTACAGCAGGGTGAGCGGGGTTTTATCTTTTTTTTGTTTTATTTAAAGAGTTCAGCTTCTTTCTTTTATCTAATCTTCATTTCTCCTTGTGTCCCGCTCTCAGTTTGTTCTGGAGAACAGCAGCAGAGAGGACAAACACGAGTGTCCGTTTGCCAGGAGCAGCATTCAGCTCACGCTCATCCTGTGTGAGATTCTTCGTATCGGAGAGCCACGTAAGTCGACCTCCGACCTGCTGCTGATATGAATGTATATAAATATCCTCTGGTCAAACCACCTCTTAGACCTCTTTTCATCTTTGTCTTCTCCGTCTTCTCCACCGCTTCCCATCTGACAGCCTCAGAGACGGGATCTGACTACCACCCCATCTTCTTCAGTCAGGACCGACTCGTGGAGGAGCTCTTCTGCGTCTGTATCCAGCTGCTCAACAAGACCTGGAAGGAGATGAGAGCCACACAGGAGGACTTTGACAAGGTACAGTAGTCCAGGATAACCCAGCACAGCAGGGTTTGCTTTGTGTTATATCCTGAGCACCACAGGACATCTGTTGTACCAGTCAGGTGTCAAGAACTGGCTCAAGGTTCAGACAAACACAACTAGAAGGAGGAACACACCAATAGTTGTCAATCAAAAACCTGAGTGTTTATTAAATCAAACTATTTATAACAACAACAAAACAGGAAGCTACTAAGTTAGTAAAAATCAGTACAATAGAGCATGAGTGAGTGGAAAATAGACAGAAAGAAAATAACAAAGAAACGACAGGAGCACATGTGATAGCTAAGAGAAAGAGACTGAGCCAGCAGGTTTTGATTCCCCACTTAATTTTATCTAGCACAGTAAACTGCACTTGCTGTTACCATGGTAACTGTGTTTACTGCATCTGGATGGGCAGTGAACTGGTTTAACGAGATAAATCAAACCCATCTTTATATTTGATAATGAACGATGAACAATTTATGCAAGGAAATCGGTTTAACTTTGAGAGATATTCAAGAAAACTAGTAGAAATTTATCCTGTTTTATACTTTTTATGGTTGATTTGTATAACTTTGTGCTTTTGTGACATTGTGTTGGATTATTCTCGGTGCAAACTACACACAACCTGCTCCTTACACAACTTTAAGTGTCTTTACAAGCAGTGTAGAACCATGAAAGAAAGAGAAGTCAAGCTTTTGTCTCGAGTCGCAGCTCCACATCTCTCACAGCCCTCTCCTGATAGCCATAAAACTCAGTGACCTTTTGACCTGTCAGGAGCAGCCCTGTGTCCCGAGCGCCGGGGCAGCAGACCGACCTTTTGTCTCTGCCCACGGCCCCCTACCCAGGGTGCTCTGGGGCAAGGACAAAGGGGCATTAGGTGGACAAAGAGAAGCGTGGTGGGCGGCAGAATCAGAGGGAGAAGGAAATGCGGCAAAAACAAAGCGCCCAGGGCATCAGCAGTAACTCCACGACAACAGAGGGAACGTAAAACCTCTGGAAACAATATGGGAGGGCGAGAATGAGAGGAGGGAGCGGCGTGCAAGAGAAAGCACAGAAAGAGAGAGAGAGAGAGGTGGGGGGGTGATATACGAGACACCACAAATGTAGGTTTCCTTACTTGGAGAGCGAAGTGGACTTAGTTGTGTTGGTGTGAGTGAGACTACCAACAAAAAAAACACACAATCATGTATGTGCGTATCTCTACACACCCCCCCAATCCTCCACGAGTGCACACACACACACACATTGATACACACATTCAGCAAGCACATGCTGCAGGGTATCAGGGAACACACACAGCTGCCTGTCATCGCTCCCATTGGTCAATTCAGCTACATAACAGAGGGGGCTGGACTTGTGTGTGTGTGTGTGGGGGGGGGGTGGTGGTGGCATGTGTGTGAGAATATCAGGGTGTCTGTTTACAAAACACCCACAGGCCTGCACCTCTCCTGCCATGTAGGTGACGTCTGTTCCTCTCACTCACTTTCACCGCTCGTCACGTTTCTCTAATCGCCGAGCGCCGGACAGGTGGCGTCTTAGAGCTGGGATAGAAGTCGTTTGTTTAAAATAGTCGAAGGATGGAGGTAAGGTTGGATTTTGTTTGTGTTTTTTTTCTCGGTTGTAAATTCGCTTTGAATAGTTTGGTGCTACTTATTAAATGTTCCAGGTAGAAGATGAGTTTTTATCCCTTCAAGGCTTCGACATATGAGAGTTTAGGTCCCAGGATCCTGTGAAGTGTTGGAAACTTGTGTCATGTGAAAATCGCTGGATGCCAAAGTTATTTTGGCTCCTGGAGCTTGTGCAGGCGGTGACAGTGTGAAACTCTAGCCGCTTGTTTTCTGTCCGAGCATGTTCACGCAATATAGAACGACAGGATTTCACTGTCTGTGCCAGACACACACAGACAGACAAACACACAGATAGACTCACAGATAGACAAACACACAGAGACAGACAGACACACAGATAGACACACAGATAGACAGAAACACAACCAGACAGTTGGACACACACAGATAGACACACACACAGAGACAGACAGACAGTCATTCCTTGTGGTCAGTTTGGTAACATTCATCTTTATGTTTCGAAGGAACTTACAACAAATACATTTCTGAATCTGCGTCATCAGAAACCACGTTATTTAAAAATCTACTGTTGTTTTCTGTAATGTATGTAAATCCCAGTGTATCAGATTCTCTGCTGTAGTTATTTGTAGACCAGACATTTTACTCAGCGATTGCTCTCGATCAAAGTTGTAAAGAGGAACGATGTAGGTCAGCAGAGGCGTTTGTGTGAGTTGTGTTGCTGGAGGCCGCTCCCTCCCGCTGCTCTATAGATTATTATATAGATTTTCCACTACTTGCAGCTGAGGCGCCTAAACCCGAAGGGATCTATAGATTCTAATCACATGCAAGCGGGCAGTGTCAGTGTAGCAAGGGTCAACCCCCGTGTCTGTCTGTGTGAGCTTCAGTTGAACAAATCATGCAGAAAAAACACGCACAAAAAAATACGCTGAGTCAGTGAGACAGCAGATTGTTCTCACTTGTTTACAAATAAATAAATAAATGCATATTAGAAATTGAATCTGCAGTTATCACCCAGATGTTAGAATGAACCTAAGGATGGTTGGTGTGGTGTTACTGGTTGGGAAAGTTAGATTTAAGGGTTTAAAGAAAACAAAGTCCAAAACAGAAAACACTAGTAAAGAAAAAGTGACAGGATGAGAGAACACAATGTTCAGGGAAACACAACGGCGAGTGAGCGACGACAAACTGTCAAAGGGAAGCACGGAGACGTATATACACACGGGAGGCAGGTCGAGTGGACTCAGGTGAAACTCATGATCACAGGGTCAGGAAACAGGACAAAGACAGGAAGTTAAGCCAGAGACACACAAGGAACATCATTTCAAAGTAAAACAGGAAGCGGAGATCTCAGGGGGGAAACACAAACCTAAACACAAGGAAACACACAGGTAAAAGTCAACAAACCCAAAAGAGTCCACAATCCAAAGTGTCCCCAAAACGTCTCCATCTCAGAGTTCAGAGTCATGACATCTCCAGGATATCGTTGCTTCATTTCTGGAAAGTGGAAGGAGACATGGCGTCCATCTTTATCTACAGTTTAAGATCTTCATCAGTGAATGACAGTTAAGATTGTGACCTGCTTGTAAACATAGTGCATATATGATAAGATAAAACAACGAGCTGCCAACGACAAATTGTTCAACTTGATGCAGACAACCTCATTCTCTAGATTTTTAGAGTTTCTTCTCTATGGGCAACTTCTGATTGATACCATTCACCAGAGGGCTTTAAACTTTCCACTCAATAACAGTCACTCTCTTTTCAAAGACCACTTCCCCAGATTCAAAGAACAGGGGAGCAATGAGGACACAGGAGGCAGCACATTGAATTTCATAGATCAGGCTTGAGGACGTGAGCATCTCTCTGTCTCTCTCTGCAGGTGATGCAGGTGGTGAGGGAGCAGATCACCAGGACCTTGTCCAGTAAGCCCACGTCTCTGGAGCTCTTCAAGAACAAAGTCAACGCCCTCAACTACGGCGAGATCCTCAAACTGCGGCAGACGGAGCGGCTGCACCAGGAGGAGACGCTAGCGCCCCCTGTGCTGTGAGTTGAACACCACACCGGTCACATGACTGAAGGCCTGACTTTACATACAAGGCAGGACGTGTCCCTTTCTACTGTTATTAACTGATTTCTAATCATGTGAATCATGACAGAGGAAATTAAATCGAGCAGGTGCATGAATTTTTAAGTCTCGATTTTTTTTAATTAAGTTCATATTTGTGAATAGTTAAAAGCTTGTTAAATTAAAGATTGACCTCAATTATGAGCCTTCATATATTTTTATTTCTTGTAATGCAAACAGTTAATTTGTTTGATCATTTGTAGTCATTTGATGTAGAGAAAGTAAAGCAACACAAAACCTGTTCATCTGCTCTCGTGACGACATTCCCCCCTGATACATCAGCTGTTGTTTATTGTGTGACTTGTTTGTCATGTGACTGTTTGTCACTAAACACTGAGTGTAACAGGTCAGCTGTATTGTCGGCAGAGATGTTGCCTGTGCTGCGTTTGATTCCTTATTGAAACAAAAAAAACACGAATGTAAAAGTTTATTTAACCTGTTGTGACTCGCTGTGGTTTGGTCATGAGTTTGCAAACACATCTGAGTTTCTTCACTATTTTTATACTAATGTTAAATGACAAGTGAGTGTGTGTTTGTCCTTCCTTAGGGAGCTGAAAGAGCGTCTGAAGCCGGAGCTGCTCGAGCTGATCCGTCAGCAGAGACTCAACCGACTGTGTCAGGGAACCAAGTTCAGAAAGATCAGCAGCCGCCGCCGACAGGGTGAGAAACCAACACGCACACGGACACACACAGACTCACACACACACACACGCCTCTTAAACCAGTAGACTTGATACTTTCCTGTCTGACTAACCTCTGTCTTTGCTCATTTTCCTCTCAGATAAACTGTGGTACTGCCGCTTGTCACCCAATCACAAAATACTTCACTACGGTGACTTGGAGGACGACACGGACAATCCTCCGATAGAAACACTGCAGGAGAAGAGTGAGTCGATTCCTAAGATGTTGCTATCAAACCTGTAACAAATAGAACTTGAATTAAGAAAATACAACAATTTACATTCCATATTTGCCCTAATTACCAAAAACACAGATGTCAATACTGTGAAAGGCTCAGATCAGCTGATTTCAACCAGGCTCAAGTGTCTAGATAAAGTCAAGATAATGAAATATTCCTGTCTGAGTCCTGATCCAAGTCTTTCCTCCTCCTCCCTCAGTTCCAGTAGCAGATATCAAGGGGCTGCTGACGGGAAAAGACTGTCCTCACATGAAGGAGCACAAAGGCAAACAGAACAAGGTCAGCGGCTCTTCTTATCTTTTCAGATTATGGAGGTTTTCCACTCAGTCAGAAGTAACAAAGCCTCATTGTGTTTGTACTTGCTCCTCCCTCCCTGTAGGAGGTGCTGGACCTGGCCTTCAGCCTCACATATGTAGAAGAGTACAGTCTGAACTTCATCGCACCCTCCAGGACTGACGTGAGTGGATCTTCTTATTGTCCTGACTAGGGTTGCAAAATTCCGGGAATATTAAAAGTTGGAAACTTTCCATGGGAATTAACGGGAATATACGGGAATTAACGGGAATAAACGGGAAATGTTGTAGGTAATTTATACTAACTGTATTTACCTTGTGATATACAGACATAAATATAAACATTTTGTTGTTTCATAGGCTGATTTGAGCCCTGAGGAAACTTTGGGCACTTGACAATATGCTTCTGCATCGTTGTGTCATTCTTAACATAGGTCTTTGCACAGTATTTGCAAATGTACACAGCCTTTCCTTCTACATTGGATGGGGTGAAATGCCTCCACACATGAGAGAGTGCACGTGGCATTGTTCTGTAGAATAAGATGAGAAAAAAGTTTGTAAAAAAACACTAATGCAATGCCAGAGATATAAATAGTTAGCCAAACAATTGGAATCGTCTGTAAACATATTTTACAATTGATGGATAAATGAATGGAAATATGCTAGATGAACAGATGAGCAATCCTCAATCAGCATGCTAATATATTTTCCCCAGTAATATCATCAAAACTTACCTGACTAGTCCTGCACTCTACAGCAGGCCTCAATAGCCCTGCTGTAGAGTGAAGGATGCTGGGAGTTATCTGTGCATGTGATGGAAGAATGCACAGTGGAGGGTTGAAACTCAACGTGCAGCGTGTGATGCATTCCATACATCTGTAAAATAGAGTTTTGAATGATGTTTTTATTGCTCACCAAGTTTCCGGAAATTTACCGTTTACCCTTTGCAACCCTAGTCCTGACCTTAATCTGTGTGTAAGTAATACCCACCCCAGAGTACTCACTGTGCTCCTCCCTGTGTCAGTTCTGCCTGTGGACGGACGGCCTGAGCGTCCTCCTGGGCCGGGACATGAGCAGCGAATCCATGCGCAGCGAGCTGGACATCCTCCTCTCTATGGAGATTAAGCTCCGCCTCCTGGACCTGGAGAACGTCCCCATCCCGGACAGCGCGCCGGTCGTCCCCAAACCTCCGAGCAACTTCAACTTCTGCTACGACTTCAGCCAGACCGAGCAGTAGAGTGTGTGCACAGGCTGGATGTGTGAATGTGTAAATATATATATAAATATATGTGTGTGTGTGTGTGTGTGTTTGTATGTTGTGAGATTTTACCAGTGCGTCCGTGCACTTATTAACAGATTTATAATCCTGACAGTAGAAGTTTCCTCTGTGACCTGTTTTTATACAATGAATTCAAGGAAACTCTTAAAACTACAGCAGAGGGTTGTTGGTACGAATCTTCACCATCAGCTGCTCTGATGCTGCAGATCATCGCTTCTCATCTGGGGAAGTTTGACCTTTTTTCTGACTTCCATCTCTTGAAGTTCAGGTGCCTGGGAACTTCCAGAAACAACAGAGACTCCAGCTGCTCGCACACCTGCACTGAAGTCTGCACATGCTCCTCCAGGCTTCCGCAGGGCCTGTTTGTTAAAAGGCAAATGTCCGAGTCGGTCGCTCCGGACACTTTACAAAACCTGTCCTTCCAGCTCCCTGGTAGAATGTCCGTGTGAACCCATGTGAGAATACAGAGAGAAAATGTCCGGAAAGTTCAAAGTGAGTTTCTAATAAGTGACGGACGGGTTTCCAGATGAAAACAAGGCGTCATAGAGAACCTTCATGAAGTTGTCCAATTGGAAGGAAAATGAGATTACAGAGCTTTTGGCTGAGGCCACTGAGGATGAGTTTCCTGAAGTAGTAAACTCGTCTGACCCGGACAATCTCCTGCTGCCTTCAGAGTTCATGTCTGACAACAGCTTTTGAAAAAAGAGATTCACGATGTTTGCTCCAGTAATGGTACTTTTTAAATTAAATTTTTCAAATCAGTTTTGTATTTCTAAACACATCAAAAGCTCTGCATGGTACTTACAGTGTCGCTGTGTGCAAGGCTGCTCGTCACTGCTCGAGGATGTAGACGTTTTCTATCTGGTTGTGCACATTTCTTTTAAATTCCTTTCTGCTGTTTCAGGTTTTTTTTTGACTGGGCATTAACTAGAACACTGATTTGTACAACACTTATTTTAAATCAGTGCAGATTCTCATCAGGTACCAAGCTGCCTTCTTCCCCCTCTTTCTTATCAAGAGCATCACTAAGCATTGGAAATTAGAAAACATCCTGATCTTTAGATTTGTCATGAATTAAATCTAAAACCTGGTCATGTTATAAAAAGGTACTTGTTCAATCACCTCAAGCTTTCAGTAGCTGCTCAACAACTGACAGTTCTTCAGTATATCACAGTAAGTTTGAGTGTTTTCTGCCATTTTGTGGCATCAGTTCATTTCTCTTCACCCCCCCCCCCCCCACCACCACCACCACCTCTGATGATATCCACTTTAAATCCTGCGCTTTTTGGTGAATTCACATGAATAAACATTTTGATTTATACAGAGAAATAAACAGTATGTGTGTTTCTTTCATGGTTTATTTATAAAAATCAACATTTTGATCTACACTTCTACCTTTGTTGTTGTTGAAAAATCAAAAGCACGTTGTTGAAGCTACAGTGGACAAGAGTCGGCATTTAAATTCAAGTCAAGTCAAAGCAAAATTTTAAAAAATTGGTCAACGTCAAAGAGAAAACATTGAAATGACATTGAACAAAATCAAATCAAATGTAAAATGTTTTCTATATAGGTAAATATATATTCACTTTATTACATATATTAATAATTAAGTAAGAATGTTAAAATAAACTTCTTAATCTACAATATAACAAGCAGAAAATATGGAATTAATTTACCATCTCGATACAAATGTGCCAGAAAACAATTCTCATTCACATTAGACACTGAGAATATTTTCTTCTTTCTTCAGGAGCTATGTTTCACTTCACAGGATTTCTCTTGATTTCTTTGGATACTTCTTGCAACCCAGAGCGCCTTGATCGCCCCCTGGTGTTCGATTGCAGTATAGGTCATAAACCCAGCCACGGTAGCAGATAGGCATGGGTCAAACTAAAAACTCAAAGATTAACATAGAATAAATTCTTTTCAAAGATGGTTTCTGTGATTTTAGGTTGTTCTCCCCATATGATGTCCGTGTTTTCGTTAATAAGTTATTTGAAAATGTAAAAACAGGGTACAATGTTCCATCCATCAATCGCTACTCCGCAGACTGGAGCCAAATTACATCATCTGCGTATAATAGAGATGCATCTTTTACAAACAGTCTATGGTTTGAATCCAAGCAACATACAAGAACATATACACAAGTCAAACTTTACGTTTTCCTCATTGGTTTGTTCCTGGCCGATAATTTATAACTTAAATCAACTCTTACATCAGTTCTTGTGCAAATTGCTGAAATGTGCAGAAGCTCAATCACGGAGCAGAATCTTTGTTATTGAAATGTCCAGTGGTCGCTCAGAGTGTCAGAGTGGGATCAGCCCCACCTATGAATTTGTACTGGACATTCTCCAGGAAGGGAAACTGGGACTGGAGGAGGTCCATCGTTGCTATGGAAATGTTTTTGCAGCGTGAGATGTCGAGAGTCCTCAGACGCTTGCAGTGCTTCGCCAGGTGGAACAAGGATCTGCGGAGTTCAAAGGTCAAAAGCTCAGGAATGGACGTTTATATATCGATGGCTACATGCACTGCAGATGTGTGGTTGTGTGTCTCTTACCGGTCCGTGATCTTACTACAACCGGAGAGGTAGAGATGCTGGAGTCTGTGCAGGAACGGTGCAGCCTCTGCCACCCCGCGGTCGCTGATGCCCGGGCAGTTGCTGAGACTCAGGCTGGTGAGGCTGCGGCAGCGCCAGGCTACCGACACCAAGCTGTCGTCAATGATCTCTGGCAGCATGGACAGAGACAGACGTCGGAGGTCCGGGTGGTGCACCACCTGGAAAAAACAGAAACAAGATTAAGATTAAGATACATTTATTTGTCCCAAACACATGCACAGACATGCCCAAGCACACTCATGCAATTGTAGGGAAATGTAACCTCTGCTTTTGACCCATCTGGTGCAGGACACACAGAGCAGTGAGCAGCCATGTACGGCGCCCGGAGAGCAGATGTTGGGGGAGTAAGGTGCCTTGCTCAGGGGCACTAGACAGGGTAGGGAGAATTGTCTTGGATTTTTGGACAGATCAATCCAGGTTCGTCTTTCTCCGTGGAGTCCAACCAGAGACGAACCAGAGACCTTTTCTGCCCATAGTCCAAGTTTCTGCCACTAGTCCACCACCTCTCAACAACATAAACTATGTCACGCATTTAGCTGTTAAAATATTCCCCAACTGTTAAAATATTCCCCAACAAACAGCAGGCAGTTGTACTATTGTAAAATGCAGAATTTAACACTTGTAATTGATTATCCATGTTGCGTTTTATATAGGTAGCCACGCTAACCACGCTTGGTTGTTTCTGACGGAAGGCGGTCATGTACTAGGAAGCTGACGAATCAGCAAAGGCTACGCCATATCTGCAAAGACCCAGTCAGGGAGCAGTGGAAGTGTCCAGGTCATTGTTTCCTAACTTAAACAGGAACAGCATTGTTCCAAACTCCTCCGTGATAGCGAGTAGTGCGAGTCTTTGTGTCTCCTCGGCCTCTCACCTGTGTGATGCTGCTGTCAGTGAGCTTGCAGCAGCCGGAGAGGTCCAGCTCCTGCAGCCGGCTCAGAGCTAACAGCGACGCCCCGGCCTGCTGCTTGAACTGCTCCAGGTCGTTCTGTGTCACCAGCTTGGGTCGCTCATCAAAGGGTAAACGAGGCGGCTTGAAGAAGCCCATGTTGCCAAAGGTTCGGGTGAACCTGGGACCCTTGTCTTCCTGTTTTGAGTAGAATATCATTACAACAGCTTTCACTGAGAAGGTGGTGCTTTAAGAGAGAATGAGAGATGCTCTGTTTTACTCCTCTAACAGTCTCCATCTCTCTGAGGCTCTCACCGTCTCCTCCTCAGGTTCACACTTGGTCGTTTCCACCATCCCCAGCAAACCCCAGTCTGTCACTTCTTTACACCACACGAGCCTCAGGACCACCAGCCTGTGCAGGTAGGTGGCGATAGCGCGCACAGACAGGTCTGTCACGTTGACGCATGAGGTCAGGTCCAGCTCACAGAGAGTATCCCCGAGAAGCTGGGTGAGATTGAAAACTGCAAGATCCTGAAGAGAGAGGAGGGAAAGCAGGTTTATTTTCCATTTATTCCTCATACAAATGTGCTTCAAACACAGACAGACACCGACTGACCCTGATGTAGGTGCAGCTCTTGAGGCTGAGCTTCTCCAGCTGAGCTCTGCTAGCACCAGACTCCCTCAAGCCTTTCACCATCTCTGAGCCGCTGACGTGCAGACACTGGGACAGATCCAGACTCTTCAGGGTCGACACGGACAGCAGCTCGGCGAGGCCTGTGGAGAACATGGAACCTTCATGCTCACGTGTTCATACTTTCTCGCAGATAGTGGTTCCCTTCTAAGTAATCCTGATGTATTTATTAAATTATGCTAACACGATAGAATAGAGCAAACGCACGGGACTGAGTAGGCCCCTTAGGTTAGTGGTGAAATTGAATATCCCAATGAACTGAAATACACGACGAGCACCTTTCTCAGTGATCCTCCAGTCGCGGGACAAGGAGAGGTGCGTCAGAGACTTCAGGCCCTGAGCTACAGCCTCCACGGACCTGCTGGTCAGCTCAGTGCAGCCGCTGATGTCCAGTCTCTGAAGGCTCGGCTGGTGCTTCACCAGAGCCTCCACGGAGTAGTTGGTCAGCTCCTTACAGCCCTGGAGGCACAGCTCCTCCAAGACCAGACCCTGAACCTGGGACAGGGACAATATCAAGAAATGTTATAGGTGATACTAAAATCATGAAAGCCAGCATTGTTGAAGCAAATTCAGCCTTTTCTCTCTGTATAATCCGGCAAATGGGTCTTGAGATTTACTCTGACTTGTTATATCCTGACCTGTGCGACAGTGCGTAGAGACTCGGGCGTGATGGAGGTTCTGCTGAGGTCCAGAACCACGAGTGTGGACCTCTGCTCCGTCAACAAACGCTTCAAGTTCCTCAGCGACAGTAACGCAGACGAGTCCTCCACGGCCCCCACCGGGCACCCCCGATACGGGTCGAACTCGAAAGCGATGTGGCATCCGGCCAGCGACAGGCGGCGGAGGCGGGGGGTGCAGCTGGTCAGCCGATTGAAGGTGAGGTCGGAGAGGTAGCGCAGGTCGGACAGGTCCAGCTCCTCCAGGCCACACAGAGCAGAGCTGACCTGGAACCAGAGAACAAAGTTTGACTTGGTAATAAAGTTATGTTAACATGTTGATGATAAACATTTTATATTTATCCATCGTAATACTGAGAACAACTCATGACTATTTATCACTGCCAACGCCCTTTACTTCTCAGGTGACGCCAGATAATGTGAGGGAATGATTCTGATTTACAGCTAAGCTATAAAGCAGGAAAATAGGATTATACAAATGTTAACAGATAAAAAGTTTGTAATGCCTTAACTTTATGCCTTTTTATGGCTAATTATTATTTTATTGTTAAAAAGCACACACGCCTGAATCCAGGGTTTCTGCAGTAAAGTAAAGTAAATAAGTCAAGACCAGCTGTCAAGTGTTTTACTACTCTGTTATCAGGATTACCTAAAACTACAGGACCGATTACCACACAAACTCATTCATGGAGCTTGATGAAATAAATTAGACATATTTAAGGGACTTGTATCGATCAGTGTGTGCAGATCCAAATAAAAGTGTTTGTCAGCAGGGTTACACAAAAACTATTAAACCAAATAACTCAAAACTTGGTGGAGGGGAGGGGACTGTGTGCAGATTAAGGGGCAGATTCTTCTCAACTGTAAGATCTAGAAAATCATGTGTAGGATTGTTCTGCCTTGTTGGAGGTATCTGCTCTATTTGGCTTTATCTACACTGTTTAAATGCAAGTTTAACATGTAAATGAGGAGGGACTGGTTTTGTTGGCAGCTCTTCAGATCTGTTGCATGATGAAGAATACCTGCAGTCGGTGCTCCTCCCTGGAGAGGAACGCTCCAGACATGAAGAGGCTGTCCAGGCCCCTGAGGTCCAGCCTGCGGAGGGAGGTGAGGCAGGGGAGGAGGGCGAGCAGGGAGGTCTCGGTCACGCTGCTCCCAGGCAGGGCCAAGCTCTCCAGTTTGGAGCCCAGACTCTGACCCACCTGAGGAGGGAGGGACAGTTTCATTCACTGACACCATGAGTGCGTGTTATGGGTATAATGTCACCTAACTTCCTCAACTAATCCAACTCTCTCATTCACACGCTGAGTAAACACTGGTGGGTTATACTTCGTCCTTGTGTTTCTGGGCAACGGTTAAGGTTTAACAAGTGCAACATTTGCATGAGCAGAAAGAGATACACGCACAGAGATATGGGACAATGGGGGTTGTGAAGTAACCGCTGCAGCTGCTTTGGACTTTGGACCATAACACGTGCGTGACTGTGACTCTGCTACATCCTGGTCTTTGGGATGGGAAGTTACAATAGTGAGCGTGATAATGAATATTTAGCAATGCAAATGTATTGTTTGTCTTTGAGGGGGAGGGACCTTTCTTTTTATCACTGGAGGCATTTTGCTTACAAGATGAATAAGATACAGTCCAACAGATACTTTTTTTTTAGGTCGGGGACTTCTCTCGACCGACAAGGAAGCATGTGATCAATGTAGGTCAAAAGAAGAAGTAGCGTGATAATCAAACAGTCAGGACAAGTGGACAGAAATACTATTCACAGTCACGCTAAACAAAGTAGTTGTTAACCACCTCCAGAAGCAGCGATCTGGACATGCTGAAGCCATCGAGTTGGCTGATTATCAGGCTGCAGCAGGACTTGTTGCCCAGAGACCGGACCAGCTCCAGGGAGGAGGCGGAGGCCGGGAAGCAGAAGGTGACGTTCCTCTGCACAAAGACAAACAGAGAGGAAGTTAACTCTGCCCTCAGGCGTAACTGCTCATTGAAGACTGTGTCTCCCAACGCCTCTGATGAACGGGTAATTCAATGCATGGTGGTCCTCATGGTGTCCTTTTGAGCAGGTCACCTGGAAGCGCAGGTCCTGGCTGGCGCTGTACCAGCTGCGGCAGACGAGCGACGCCTCCTTCCTGTCCGACGCATGAAGGAAACTCAGGATGTAAACGATAATCTGCAGCAGGAGGATGAGAGAGAACACTGGGTTACATTACAGCTGCCGATGCTGGAGGAGAAACGTTCCACCGCACAATTTAACTGCTGTTCTATCTAATCGTCAACATCACATATGAGCCAAGATTGTTCCAAACGCTTAAGCAAACTGGTTAAATTCAAAATTAAAATCATGCAAACAAGATCCGCCGTCGGATTTTCTGCGTCCCCATGTGACCTCTGAAGCGATGATGACAGATTAGTGACAGGAAAACAGGAAACATAGAAACATGAGCTCATGTTAATCAATAATCAATATTCTCTGGGGTCACAGGGGTCACTGGGGTCACTGGTCTCGAGGATGATTATTTCTCGGGGTTGTACTTCAGCTCAGGAATCAATACAAGTGTGTTAAATACACACTTATGTGTACATCTGAATGCACATCACAAATACACATATGTTGTTTTAATTTAGACATTATTATAATACATGTTGTCTTTGATTGTATTATACTTATCATGTTATTATTGTGGATTTTCATATTTTCTATCATGGTGATATTTTATCTTTAATTAATGTATACCTCTACTATATATCATATCATATTATATCATACTCTTTGTATATTCTTGTATATATAAGTCTATATACACATATTTATACATGTGTACATGTTATTATTATATTTACTATTACTATTATTATTATATATATACTGTTGCTGCCATTATTACTATATACTGCTATTATATTGGTAAAATTACTATCATATATAAATATATATTATGTTATATTATATACTATATATATACTGTACTATTTTTATATACTGTCTAACAATAACATTACCATCATATCATCAGTACTATTACAATCATCTTGCCACTGCACCTTATCTACCTATTTATATTGTGTCTGTGTTTTTTATTCTTTCTACCTCAATATTTTTTATTTTATTCTATTGTATTGTATTTTATTGTATTCAAATATACCGGCTGCTATGACGACTTAATTTCCCTTTGGGGATGAATAAAGTAATCTATCTATCTATCTATCTATCTATCTATCTATCTATCTATCTATCTATCTATCTATCTATCTATCTATCTATCTTAAAGGCCTCAAATAAGTCTATTCCCAGCCCTGTGTGTACAATGTGTTTAACAGCTGTTAGAAGTATTTGGTTGTAATTGTGCAAAAAAATAATAAAACTAGAAAGATATCAGCATTTAAATAAACAAGCATTGTAATTATGCTTGTTTATAATAATTTATATAATGAATGTGTTAGTGAGTCACCTCCATAGGAAGCTCATACGTGTCCTCAGGTGTGTCCTCAGCTGAGTCCTCAGGTGTGTCCCTCGCGTCCTCTCCATCGTTGTCCCCCATCTCCTCCGTCAGTAGAGACACCTCAGCACCATGACAGGTCCACGCAGCTAGCCTCCAGCTGGCTGTTTGAAAAGGCAGCAGCTAGCCTTCAAGCTAACATCATGCTAAAGAGAATCGAACTCGTCTCATTCTGCGTGGAGCTGGCGGACACGTCACTTGCTCAAAGGCTCGGGAAGCAGCTCTCTCTCTCTCTTCACTAAGCTACTTTAAACTGAACGGGTCCCAGCGCTGCTCACTTCCGGCAGCTGACCGGAGGGTAGAAGGTCAGTGACGTCACGGGAGCGGAGCATTGTGGGAAATGTGGTTTTGTTTTGTAACTGCTATAGTTCTTTAATATTTTCTTTTATATAAAATAAGATTTTCTTTATATTTACTCACACTTATTACTAACTTACTTTTATTAATTAATGTACTATTGCAAATATCCTTATTGAGGGACTAAGGTGTGTTAAATTAACACATATATACATATATATATATATATATATATATATATATATATATATATATATATATTATATATATTACACTGTATTACATTGCGTATTGCAATTTGACACTGTTCACAGTTTTGCTTTTTGCATTGGGCATTGTGCATTTCACCTTTTACTTCACTTTTTATATCTTTTATCTTTTATATATTTTTATATAGATATGTTTATGTCTAAATAAATGCTACCTTGTATAAATATTAGAAAAAGTGAGTAAATAAGAAGTAAATAGTGAGTAAATATATATATATATTTTTTTTATTATTACTATTGTTTTTCTTATGTGTGGTGTATTTATTGTGTTTTTATGTTTCTATGTTCATTGTTTGCACCAATAACCAAAGCAAATTCCAGGTAGGTGTAAACCTACTTGGCAATAAATACTTTCTGATTCTGATTCTGATTCTAATAAAGGATAGTTGGTTTATCTTATGTTATCATATCTTAAATCTTTCAATTTAAAAAATATAAATATAAAGAAGAGGGGGGTTGTAGTCACTGGCCACATTAAGAGACTCCACAGTGGAGTTAGATTTGTCAGCCCTCACTTCACCAAGCAGTCGCCTGTTCTGTCACAACCAGAGCCTCGGGGGGGATTTGAAAGGTAAACAGACAGTTAATGACCCAAACCGCAGAAACCTTCAGGTGAAGGGCGTGTGGGAACTCACACACGGTTTGTCTTTTCCTCCGCAGCCTCAAACTTTTACCTTGAACATCGACGGAAAACAAAATGTGCTGCTGTGTGTGAAGTGTGGTAATCAGGTAAAACATGTGGTCTCAGGGGAGGGGGGGTTGTAAAGGGGAGCTCGAGGGGAGATTTTATGGTAAACATGTGATATGGTTGAATGGGAAGACACCAGTTTGGCTTCAGGCTCCAGAGGTCAGGACTGGTTTGCACATTCTCCTTCTACTTAGTTTCATGGTTAACAGCTTTCGTCACCGTCGGATTATCAATACAAAAGATAATCGTATAATGAATTGTGATGCATTATTGTGGATTAAACTGTATTTTACCAAGTAAACATTAACCCACTTTTACCAGATGCAGTTCAGACCATGATAGTTATTTATTATCTGACATGTCTGACATCTTTATAATTAGCATTCTTACTTTGACTTTTGTATATTTTGACACTTTCTTGTATTTCTATATTGAACTGAATACTTTCTCCACCAGTGGAAATAAGAAAGATATGCTGTTTGGATTAACGAGAATTATTCTAAATGAATTCATATAGTCTGAAATCAGAACTAGTGGCCAGCAGCACATGCGTCACAGCTGTTTGTGGTTAGTTGGTTTGCAGTTTGTCGTGTTGTTAGTCAGGCTCTTTGACCCACATGACGATGACTCATTCACTCAGGAGGAAATATGCGGCAAACGGTCATTTATTTAAACAAAATTCACAAGAGATAGAGCTACATCAGTGACAAAATCAGGTTTTAAGACATTATTATGTACACACACATTCATTATAGTCCATTATATGCAATCATATCTCTCTCTGACTCACTATAACACACACATACACATACATACACACACAAACACACACATTCCTCTCTACAGTCTGTCTGGCAGTATGTTTAGCTGGTTTATCTTCTGAGACTTTATATAATCAAACCATCTATACAAAAATACATTTTCTAGACTGTCACTGAGTCATAAATCACATTAACAGCACAAAATACACATTTATAGAACGTATGTACATCTCATGACGCTGCAAATCAAATGTATTGATCGTTTGTGATGAGTTGATCCCTTTGAGATTATATACATACATTAACATGTTAAGTCCAGCATTGAGGCAATAAGAGGATAGATTATTTTTGAGCTTGCTGTGGTAAATATATGATTCTCAGTATGTCTTATTACATATACTGCTAACATACTGTGTCTTATGATGGAAACACAGATGATCATGTTGTTTGGTCTGTAAAAACATACGCAGCGCGCAAGTCACACCGACACAACACAAAGTTAAATGACAAAGACAAGATAAGGCAATTTGAAGTTTACAAAAGAATCTGTAAACATTTAGTCGACAACAACAGCAAAAACATTTTGGATGTTGTGCAAAGACAAGAAGTTCAGCTAAGTACATTATGGCTTAACTACGCCATCCAGCTATAGACTGGATGTAAAGATTGACGACGTGTCTCCAGAAATCGAAAATATCCCAGATACAAACGCTGCAATCTTGCGAAGATTACATCATTTGGAGTTTATGTAGTAGCGATCGGGGGAATAGAGCCACTGCATCAGAGTCGATCCGTGGAAACCATCTTTGAAAAAATTATTTTGACTTTTCAGTTTGACCCAAGTCCCATCTACTGACATGCAGCCAGCCACCAGGGGGCGATCAAAGCAGTTTGGCTTCATTTTTTAGGAGCAGTCATCCATCTTTGCATCCAACACATTTTCGCGGCTCGTATGAACTCAATTGTTTGAACTCGGTATGACACCAGACGAGGGATGGCTTGTTCCTTACATTAGATGAACTCGTAATGAGATGGATAAAGTTGGAGGTTTCACGTGTTCCAGAGAGATGAGACATCGCTGATATACGACACACGTAACAAAACATATCAGCTATTTAAGTTTAGTGGTTGATTGCAGAGGCGTGGTTTCCTGTAAATCCTGGGTGATAATGCACAAAAGGGATTAAGTGCATCATGGGTGAAAAAAGGACTTTGATTCTTTGCAGTGACACAATCAGATGCGTCTGAGAATGAGACATCACAGTTTATGTACATCTTCATTTACTTCTCCTCTTCTGTCTTTCACTCTCAAAGCAGTTACTTTATTCCCTGATAATTCTTCCATTTTCCTCCATCTTCTTGCACCCACATGTGTTTTTCTCTCTCCCCTTCCCTCCTAACTCCTCCGACCTTTCCTCTTCTCGGCCTCGCTCCCTTCTTCCTCACCGACGTCCTCCTCGCTCTGGTCCGTGGCGAGCGCTTCGTCTGCGGGGATGCAGCACTGTGATGCGGAGCGAGGCCCCAAAGAGCCGTTGCTGTGGCAGCGGGAAGCAGAGCGAAACGACGTGGAGCTGGCAAAGATGGGTGAGGGCGTGTCCCCGTCTCTGTCGGGTCCGGAGCTGGAGGTGGGAGACGGAGGAGGCAGTGAGGAAGCGATGGAGGGCTGAAAGAGGAGAGAAGAATTAATGCTTTGTGTGTCTGGGAAATACTCCCTCCTTGTTTTCATTGCTGCACGTGCACGTTCATTCGTTTATTCACATGTAATGAGATGAAGGACTTGTTGGTCCTCTCCTCGACTTCAGCCAGGGCTCCTCTCAGTCCAGTCGCCTTCCGGGTCATCTCCAGGGCGGCTCGCAGCAGCCTGGGCGTCTCCGGCCTGACGGCAGCCGACGGAGCCAGAGGTGCTCCCTTCGCCTCTTCTTTGACCTCAGGTTTCTTTCCCTTGGTCAGCATCTTCCTGTGGTTGAGACAATGACTTCGGTCAGATTGGAAGAAGTACAAACATGCAGCCAGAGCAGTGGAATCCATGGGGAAGTCGTACAGTTCGGACACAGGACAGAGACAGGACAGACACAGGACAGAGACAGTCATTTCTGAGTGGCTATGTCTAACCTGGCCTTCTTGCGGAGCAGTTTCTTGGACTCGGGGTAGTGGACCAGGATCTCGTTCAGGTCTTTCTTGTCCAGGATGAAGAGATTGGCAAATCCATGAGCAATCACATTGGCTGTGCGTCTATTACCCCCGCCTACTGAAAGCAAACTGCCAACCAGTGAGAGAGGAGAGATAATCACATGGTTTAAAATCACGTTTAAATTGAAGTTTCAGGGCAACAAACGCAACCTAAACAGGATGTTTGTTTGTAATATTTACTAATGAGTCGATAATTCATAGAGCACAATTCATTAGAAAATCAAATCAAATTCAAAGTGCTTTACAGGTGATTGACAAAATATAGGATATTCCAAATATCAGTATTAGAAAGTACATGAAGTAAAATCCATATAATCAACAACAAAATTATAGTGAAACAAACTAGAAAAGATAAATACTAATGATGAAGCAATAAATATAAATAATAAAGCCATAGAATTACTGTTTTTTAACCTACAAAAACCCAGACTAAAAAGGTGAGTTGTTAATTTATGTTTAAAATGAAAAACACGCAAAATCACCATTAAATGTAAAAAAACATCTGAAACCAATTCCAGGAAAAACTAAATCTCCAAATGTGAAAAAATGTAGTTTCTCCCCCCACAAATCAATCAGAAATGTGAGAAATTACCTTTTCAAGTACATTGAAAGTGACGTGAATGCAAACATGTGATAAATGTATCCATAGATTAAAGCAGGTTTTATTGGTCTGCGATTCAAGGCTTAAAAACCTTCGTACCTGATCTCTCCGAAAACGGATCCTGCTCTGAGAGTGACGAAAACCGTCTTCCCATCAGGTCCCCCCACCACCTGCACCTCCCCCGCTTTGATGATGTACATCTCCCGCCCCACCTCACCCTGAGAGGGAGAGAGAGAGAGAGAGAGAGTCAGATGATTAGAGGAAGAGATGGACACAAGTCTTCCACAGATCAAACACAGGCCGGTTTGTACCTTCTTGCAGACGTAGTCTCCCGGCAGGTAGACGACAGAGCGAAGGCTTTTCAGCATATCAAAGATCATCTGTCTGTCACAACCCTGCAAGAGGGAAATCAGACCAAATTAGATTAGTGTGTCTGAAGCTACACTGTCCACCAGTCTCTCCACGAGTACACAAGCATCATAACACAACTGGACTTGACTTTCTGTACTGGTTTCAGAAAATAAAGTTATTTTCATACCTGGAACAGTGGGACTTTGCTCACGATGGAGTAGTTGACATCTATAGCAATGTCCAGACGCATTTTATCCGGCAGCTGAGTCAGCAGCTCCTGCTCGTCTGGATGGAAAACAGCAGTAATGTGACTGAAAGCTCGGATGTACGTGAACGTGCACGCTGTGTTAGTTCTCCTTACCCAGCATGCCTTGAGACTGCCAGGTGTAGTTGTACCAGGTCTTCACGCGGTTCTGGACGTCTTTAGGGATGCGGTACGACGACATGTATTTAATAGTGTTGTCCATGCATGTGCGGTAGTAGGTCTGACCCGCGGTGGCTGCACCGACCACATCACGCATCTGAGAAAGACAATTCAACACCATTATTAAGAAAAGCTATTCAATAACCCACTGCAGCTTTTAATGTGAGATAGATCTACCTGTCCTATCATGATGGAGAAGGCAAAGACTCCAACAAAGTAGTTGATGAGTTGAAAGACGATCTCGAACAGGGTGGTGGGGTCTGGCAAACCCCCGATGGTGATCAGGGTCTTCACCGCAAAGTAGTAACAGCGAATGTAACTGAGCAAAGGGAAAGAGCAAAGATCATGTCTTGGAATCATTATGACAGCTAAGGGATTTTAATCAGCCTCAAAACTAATGTCAATGGGGTAGGGAGGGTCTTCATCAGGGGAATCTGTGCGAGTCAATGAGCAGTTTTGGATGTTGAGTAGAGATGCACATTCAGGAGGGTGCAATGAAGATTTGATGGCCAGAGACTCAGTGTGTGTTTACCAAACTGAACAGAAAGGGACGAGGGATGAGGGGTTAAAAGGATGAAGGGAGTTGTAGAGGGAGGGATGAAGATGGAGGGGTGGGCCGGGGATGTAATGACAGGTAATTAGAGGTATTGTTGAGGTGTGGCTCTGCTCCAGTTCACTAGTTAAAGCTCCGTGAATCCTGTAGAAGCAAGCAAGAGCCGGCTAAATGTTGCTTCCTCTCTGCACTTTGCTTGTGTTAAACCCCTTCAACCTCCTTCCATCCAAAACCTTTCGTTCATTTGTGTGTCTGTGTGTGTGTGTGTGTCTATTCCACCAACCTGTTGCCCTCTCCATTGTAAACCCACTTAGTGGAACCGAGTCCTGTGTAGGCAGAGCCCCAGTAGTAGAGACAGGCGTTGCAGTGGAGACAGTACAGAAGGTAGGTGGTGGTACGGATCACCCTGAAAGACAGTGAGACAGTGGAACATGTGAAAGCACTGAAATCCAGATATTACATCAGCTGCGTGGAAACTGTGTCTCCAGGATGCAGAGGGGAAGGTGAGAGAACAGATTTCAGTTCTCATGGTCACCAGGATGTAATGAGGAGGAGGAACAGAACAGGAAAGTGTCTACATGAGTCTGCAGCCCACCTGTAGATGTAGGCTTTAGTCAAGATGGCCTCCAGACGCTCGTTGAACTCGAAGAAGGAGTTGATCTGGATGAAGAGAAAGAACAGAAAAAATGAGAAAGAAAATAGATGTTAGAAAGATGCAGGTTCACTCAAGTTTGTCTTCAAAAGAAACTAAATGAAAAGTACGAGTGTATGTTTTGATTTGTAATACAGGGATATGATATATGAATCCTATTTATTCAATGTATTAACTTTTAATGTATCAACTTTTTTTATTGTACCCACGAAAATGAGGGTCTTATCCCTCAATGTGTCTTCCGAGGCTTAAATAAATATTCAATCAATCAAAAAGAATCAGCGCCTCACCTTCAGCAGCCGTGGTAAACGGAGCAGCGGGTTGATGCCGGTCTTGAAGTAGAAGAGCTCCAGGGGAACGAGGCTGACAACATCAAACTGAAAAGCAGGAAGGTAAAATCCCCGTCTGATCAAACTGCTTTAATGATTGATTACTTTTTTATAAGAGTTGAGAAAAAGAGCAGACTGAAATTGTTATAGTCATTTACCTTGAAGCGTTTGGTTTTCATGTAATTCTTTCTCATGTCCTTTTTGTCGCACTGTCAAGAGAACAAAACAATAACAGATCAATAATCATGTGAACAAATAAAAGTATAGTAATGTAAATGTCACAGGGAATGTTTCCTGAGAGAGGAACTTCTGTAAGTCCCACACGTAGACTCTAAATAAAGATGGACGACACGTCTCCACTTCTTTTCACTCTCCAGAAATGAAACTAAAATATCCCGGATGAGAACGTTACCATATTTCACAGAAGACGTCATGTGGAGCCAGAGAATCCAATGACACTGGGGAGGCCGGGTGAATTACTCAATTCCCAGCCAGTCACCAGGAGCATTTTTATCGTCCATCTTTATTTACAGTCTGCGATCCCACCACAAGATAGAGCTTGAAGCTTCTCTTGCCACACTCACCACGATGTCCCCCCCACGGACAAACTGCAGACGTGGCTGGAAGATGGTGATGTCCAGGATGTAGATGAGGTCACACAGGTAGTCGGTCAGCAGCCAGTAGTAAATGTTGTCCGGGGTCTGATAGGGGAAGGCCCAGCGCACGGGGATGAACCAGGCGTTCCAGTTCCACGCCAGAGTGACCAGGAACATCCAGAGCACATACATCAGGTCTGCAGGGAGAGGAGAGGGAGGAGAGGAGAGGAGAGGAGAGGGAGGGAGGTGTCATCATTCTGTAGAAATAAAGTAGCAGTAAATAAGTTCAGTGAAATATGCATATTAAATGGCGTGTTTGGCTGGATTCTCACTGGTGAAGGGGTCGATGCTGGCAGGGAAACGATAGTGAAAACAGGCTAGAATGCACCGAGGAGCTTTCCCATTACAGCGGCCCCTCGCCTGCTCCTCCTCCTCCTCCTCACTCTCCACTCCTCCTTCTTCTCCTCCTCCTCCTCCTCTTCCTCCTGATGGACCTGCCTGTGCCTCCTTGTCTCCCCTGTCCAGCGGCTGCCCAGCAGGAGCCAGCTGAGGAGGTGCTGGAAGGAGGGCAGAGGGGACGAAGGGGAGACAAAAGAATGTTTGAACTTGTACGTTCTTGGATGACCTTTGGAGTCTGACCTTTGCATGAGGAAAAGTAAAAGCTCAGACTCACAGGGGACGATGCTGTCGTCGTCGGAGCTGTCAGGGTCGATGAGTTTCTCCTTGGCCTTCTCCGTTCTCTCTTTAAACATCCGCACCAGCTCCTGCAGCCGCTCGTTCACCACCGTGCTGGTCTGACTGGCCGAGGACGCCGGACGCTCTTTCAGACTGGGAAATGAAGTCAGAGATAAAATCAGATGTGTGTGTGTGTGTGTGTGTGTGTGTGAGTGTGTGTGTGTGTGTGTGTGTGTGTGTGTACAATACTCACACGTCATCTGTGCTGTGCAGGCTGGACTGGCTGGGCCAGGCTTTGACTGGAAAGTTTCCTTCTTCCTCGTCATCTTCACTTTGAGAGTGAGGCCTCCTGCTGTTCAAGTAGAATAGAAACATCATTCTAGAGACATCATTGATTCAGGATTGAGACGGTGCTGCTTCTCCTGTGTGATTTACAGACGACTACAAGTGTCATAGAAATGGTTCTGATGCATTTCATTCATTCATAACAAATTGTCCGATTAGGTCAAATCACAGCTACTTTGTTGACATTGGGTTTCACATGTTGTTTTTGTAAAACCCATTTTCAATATGAACAATCTCATGATTTCTCCTGTAAATTGTTTTATAATTCAAATTTTTTATTCCTATTAAACTAAACTATATATAACTATATATACTACAATTATTAGTAAAAATGATTGTACAACAATTACTATATCTGTAACAATTAATACACGATGTGAAGTGGTATTTGTAAATTCTAAAAGGACAAAAATGACAAACTTTGTCAAAGGCAAAATGTAAAACAACAAGAAAAACCACATGTGTTTGTGACTGTGAGAAATGCAGATGAATAAAGATTGAAATAAAAATGTAATGAATGAATGAGTAAAAAACTGCTCCGTTCAGTTCATAGGATGAATTCAGGGATTTAATGAATGCATGTTGATGGAAAATCACGGAGCAGCACAATGTGTGGATGAAAAGATGGATGGACAATAATGATTGATATTTAATAAAGGTTTGATATCTTACATCTTTGTCCAGATGTTCCTCCGATTCCTTCCACTACTGCTGACCAGGCAAGAGCAGGTGAGAGAGTGAGTGTGTGTTCATGAAAGAAAGACAGGTGGAGAGAAAATGCATTTTTGTGTGTGTGTGTGTGTGTGTGTGCAACAGAAAACAAGTGAAGACATAATCACCTCCAGTTCTCTACAGAGACACATTGATGATGCAAGATCGTGATGCATCCGTTTAATGACTACTTCACAATGCATGCAGTGGACAAAAGCACATGAGTCTGTAAATGCCGTGCAAAATTAAACACTTCTTTCACACTTCACACAAAAGAACAGCACAACAACAACAACAACAACAACACAAGACAAGAACACAAGACAAGAACACAAGACAAGAACCAGTCAGTGACTCAGAAACACCTTCCAACTTTACAAAGACGCCTTGTTCTGCATAAACAACGTGTGTGTCTGTGCGTGTGATACATTAGCAGCTCTGATTGTTGTGCAAAAATAGTTTTCATGAAAGTCTAGATTTTACTAAAACATTTTACTTGATGTACACACGTGGTTTCTGCAGGTCAGCGAAATACTAGCGCCAGTATGAAGGAGGAACAGAGGAGGGTGTTTCAAAACCAAACTGGGAAACTGGGAAGCGATTCATTCCAAAGTGAGAAAGGTAATGACGTAGTTTCAGAAATTCTTAGTTTTTGTTATATTATGCCTGAAATATCGTCATAAATATTTGATTCGCTCTCCTTTTGGATGAAAAAGCTTCACTTGCACACACCATGACAAATGTCTTATCACATGTTTTGCTGTAGTGCTATAGAAGTTATGCACATGTGTATTTGTAAATGAAAAGCACACTGTCCACTGGAGGCTACTACATCTCAGTCCATGCAGGTTCCTTACTCTTTATCTCCTTTACTGTAGAAGCAAAGCGTGGGGAGAAGAAAGGACGTTAATTTTAAAGGTCTGTTTATAATGTAGAAACAATGATACATACACCACTGTTGTCTTCATATATCATAAAGCATCATAATGCAACACATAAACCTGGAGGTAACAGCTAAATGTTTTATATTCTTTATAATTTGTGACTTGCAGGGATTTCTCACCTCTGACGACCTCCAGACGGGGTCACAGGGACAGTGAGGGTTGTAAATTTGGGGTCCTGTGGGGTGAGGATTTTGGGGATAGCAATCTGTTCCTCCCCTCCTCCTCCTCCTCCTCTTCCTCCTTCCCCTCCTTCTCCTTTTCTCTCATGGTCTGAGTCCACGTCCTCCACATTGACGGCAGGACGGATGCTGTGGCTGGAGCTCTCTGGAGAGGGAGACAGACATTTATTGTCATTGAGTCCAGATGGAATATATCATAATGTTGCATCTGCTGCGTAACAAAGGGGCAAAGCAGCAGAGTTAGAGGCAGAAAGCAGGAGAGGCAGATTCAGCAGGACCTAGATTCAAGCTAATGCAAGAGGATCCACCTCTAAACTGGTCCCTCATGAATAAGACCGATGGCGGAGAGGACATTTATCTTAGAATCCACATGAGTCTGTCTCTTATGGATCACGGCACACTGGTAGATTTCAGACTTCTTTATAGGAGACATGATGCTTTTTCAGTTTTTCTCTCTTCTATTGTGTTTATATGGTTTCTTGTGGAAATAAAAGTTCTGCAAGTAATACATAAATCAAGTAATACTACAAATTAAAAGTCTAAATGTCTCCTTTATATTAAATGGTTTTTAAAATGGAAACTTGCACGTGTTCCATTTTTATCTAAAACACTAATTTCTTTCCTTCGGAGCGCAACTGATCAAACTTAATAATGTTGGTAAGATTTCTTGAAACACGACAGGATAAGGGAAACGCAAACTGATACAAAAACCCACAACCACGACACAAAACAACCATTTGGTGAATTTGCTGTGTCATTTGAACTCAGCTTCTAATTTCTTTGTCAGATATTAATTAAAAACATCAGAGTTAGTTTCCTAATCAATTTGATTTCATGCATCAGATGTGACTGAGATCATAAATATTCACAGTGTTCAATCACACGAAGACAATTCACTTTCTACTGGTTGCAGATTCACCTGCGGGTCTGACGGGTGAAACGTCCGAGTCATCTTCAATGAAGAAGGCCGGGTTGGACAGACCCGACAGCTGGCGGGATGAGGCGTTGAGCTGCTTTGACGGGGGGCTGACAATCGGGGGCAGGCGCGGATAGGACGGCACATTGGGCAACTCGAGGGTGCTACCAGTGGGGGAGGATGGAGACGGGGAGCGGGACCGGAGGTGAGGAGGAGAGAGAGGGGAGGGTCGGACGAGCCGGTTGAGTTCTACGTCTTGCGGGTTCTTGTCTTTCTTCTGTTTTTGCTGTTGTTGTTTCTTAGGCATCTTGAGGCATAAGGCTGTTGAGGCGGTTCCGGACGTTGCTGAAGTACTGCCCGGTCCGGCTGGGGAACTGGGAGAGCTTCTGCGGGATGCTGGTGAAGCTCTGGGCGATGCTGGACAGGGTGGAGTCTGAACCCTCCGAGCTTTTGGGCAACCAGTCGGTCAGGCTCTGCGAGATGTTCCGGGGGATCTGCGTGAGTCTGATATTGGAGAACTCCTGGCGTAATTCAGGGGGGAGGGAGGGCAGGTACCGGGTCACGTCAGAGAACTGGGTGGGTAGCTTGGGCATGGAGGGTATTTTCGGGGGGGAGATGCCGTTCTCTTTGAAGAATGCGTTGATATTGCCGAGGCACTCGGAGGTGTGAGGGATGCGCATCAGGCAGCTCTTAAATGAATCACAGCTGACTGGAGCTATGGAAGAGACAGGTGGATACGCAGATACACAGTCAGGCAGAACAGAAGCATGATGGGAGATCGGCTCGGCCAATAGTCTGACAGCAAAGTACTAACAAGGTCACAATCAGGTAACGTTCACACCTACAGTCCCCAGATCTACGGATATCAGCCTGACTGACAGGGACCCTGTTCAGACCTGGTTCTAACCTCCAGTCTGATCTGATCACATGTGGAGATGGTCCAGGACCCAGGAGGCCAACATCGTTTAGCTGTGTGAACAAAAATGTGTCCAGGGCCTTGTATGATAGACTCGGGTCGCGACCTCTGACCTTCTTCAGTTTAATAAAGAACCCAAAGTAGTTTTACAACCTCTCTCCTAACAATGATAACACTGCCCCATGTATTGATTTACTAAGTTCTCTCAGATAAAGAAAATTATTTTTGCATTGATCTGCTCGACCCCTTCTGGCTCTGCTGACTGAAAACAACACTCTTTGGTCTTTGTGAAAACGTAAGACAATTGTTTTGATTTGCATTTAGAGTAAGGAAATGAGATCTGATCACAAGCGCTCACAGGAGGACAAGTTCAGGAAGCATGTTTAATACCAGGTGTGAACACTTCTGATTGTATATCTCAGGTTAGATGATGATAACAGGTCAGAAACCAGTCAAAGTGATGGAGTAAAATACAGTTGTACTGGTCTGGGTGTAGAAAAGTGTGTTGAATGACAATAAAGCAGCTTCTGAGTTCAATATAACTCAACCAGCAGTGATCTGACTCTAACAGCAGCAATATAATCTGTGTGGATAAATATTTTCTGGATGAAAGCAAACATAATCAAATAGTAGACATACCACCACAGTCATCCCCAGTCTCTTCCTCCTCCTACAAATCAAAAAGCATTTGAGTGATGTGTCACAGTTACATTCTGGAAAATGCTTATTTAAAGTCATATATTGTTTTGTAAATTTTGTCTTTCTGTTCTTACTTTCTCTTCAGCTTTGTCAGCGTCAGGGACTTCTCCTATTGGCTCTGCTTTCTGTGGCTGCTGCGTCACAGGCTGAGAGTTGGATTTGGCTTTCTGGGTCTTGGTCACTGGTTCTGGTTCTGGTTCTGGTTCTGGTTCTGGTTCTGGTTCTGATTCAGATTCAGGTTCAGGTTCTGGTTCAGGATGTGGCTCTGGTTTAGAGATCTTAACTGGTTCAGGACTTGGAGGGGGGGAGGGGGACGTCCGCTGTGGCTCTGCATCCTGCTTTAGCTCTAGATGGGGATTAACAGATATTTAGAGGATATAGTGTGTGTTCTTGGACTACAGAGTATTCTGCTGTCTACTTAGAGTTTGTGACTTTCACATTTGGGAGGAGAAAAGTAAAAAGCTGCAAGAACAACACATGCAGTGGTGCACACAGGTTATATGTATTGATCTTTATACCTAGTTGTAATAAGGTAGGTACCACAGCCTCTTCTAGGTCTTCATCGTCCTCTGCAAGACTCTCTTCCTTTCTGCAAGACAGGAGAGGAGAGGAGAGGAGTAGACAGGAGAGGACAGGACAGATCAGGAAAGGATAAAGGAGGATGGGACAGATGGGACAAAATAGCAAAAACAAAAAAAACGATAGATTTATTAAAACTGTTTCACGTATTGTAAAACTAAAACACTTTCAACCTGATTATAGAAACAAAAAATACAAAAAACAACTGAGGCCTATCTCACAAATGCACATTCACATGTATAAATTACAACAAAAGTAACAAAGATCCGCGGAGAAGACAGACGACAAGGAGCCATCTTAATCAAATCACCTCCTGCATCCGGATTCAGAATATATATTTTGAGGCTATGTAGGATTGTTGCTATATGACCTCAGCTCACTGTGACCTCGTAGCCTAGTTACTGTTTCCTCTCTAGTGTTTTCACAACGTCTCGGTGATCAGCTGTCGGTCAATCTTATATAATCTGTTTATATCAGGATGATAACGAGTTAAATAAGAATTAATAGTTAAACAAGTTAAATAATGAATTAATAACACAATAACATATTAGCCGATTACCTAAACACGACGTTCTCTCGTCAGATACTCACTTATTCACACGCGTTAATCGTCAATAGTCCAAACTGAAAATGTCCACGAGCATCAAAGTGACACCAGCTCATGAACCAGTTCAGGCGAGTTTGTAAATATTAGAAAAACAACAGGGACAATGTTCCCTAACATCTCCGTCTGTCATGTTCCCTGTTGCTCCTGAAGCAGCAGCAGGTGTTACCAGAGGAACGGCTGAGAGGGGGAGAGGGGGACGGCACACATGTTGCCATGGGAAGCTGTGGTTGCCATGGTGAGGCGGTGTGATGCCGCACAGACTGTGATGCTGAGGCAGAGATCACATAACGAGAACCCACGGGATTTGGAGCCAGAGCAAACGACAGCAAACGACAGATCGTTCATCTGGAGCTGGATCAGCACGACTGCAGGATTCTTTATTTGATTAAACTGAGCTGCTGCAGGCGACAGCACGACAAAACTGGAGCGGCACAGTCTGAGATTTAGGAAATTGTAATAAATAAATATACAAATTTAAAAATATAGAAATGATAGAAGTTTAGAGATATAAAAGGATATATGTTGAAAAAATGTATGTTATTATTCTGTGAGATAGCAGCAGCAGCAGCAGTTTACACAGTAGAGCAGGATTTGCATTTTTCCTGTGGGGGATCGATGCCAATATCGATATTTGTGAGAAATAAAATTCCAAAACTAACATATCGGCTGATATAATATTGATTCATATATAATACACTGATATAACTGAGCTGCTGCAGACGACAGCACGACAAAACTGGAGCGGCACAGTCTGAGATTTAGGAATTTGTAATAAATAAATAAATATACAAATAAAAAAATATAGAAATGATAGAAATATAGAGATATAAAAGGATATATGTTGATGTTATTACTCTGGAGCTGGATTTGCATTTTTTTCTTTTGGGGGTCGATGCCAATATCGATTTCAGAGAGAAATAAAATTCCAATACTTATATATCGGCTAAAAAATTGTAATGTTATCAAACCCTTGTGACAAATAAGTGTAATTGAGGCTTGATATTTTACAGTAGAACCATAAATCAAAAAATGACTAGTCTTCCCCTCTCTCTCTCTCTCTCTCTCTCTCTCTCTCTCTTACTCAGCGTCAGGCCCCTCCAGCAGCTCTGCACTGTCCAGCGAGAGCCTGATGGAATTGGAATGTCCCTCGCTGGCCATCTGTCTGACGGCCGTCTCCGCCGCCTGCCTGGCAACTTCCTCGGCCACACGGGTCAACTCCACGCGCTCCACCAGCAGACTAGAGGAAGACACGGACACGTTGATATGATGCATGATGTGAAGTCAGGGTTTATACTGTGGGAAATTCAATTTAGGATTTCTTCCCCCCGATGGCTTTAGACTTTAGATACCACAGAAAATAACATGTTAATTAGCCAAGTCAAACGAGTAATTGCTCTGAAATAAGGATCGGTTGAGATTCTCTCACCGTTCCTCCATGGTAGCAAAGGCCGAATCTTCAGCCTCCCTCTTGATGCTCTCAATAAACGGCGTCCAGCGGCCTGTCTGAGTCTCGGCATCTTCCTGAGATATCTTGGTCGGGCTCTCTGAAATTCCTCCTGGCACCGGATCGGCCTCAGCCTGCACCTGGGACGGCAGTGAGCTGCACTGCGTCTGCTGCATCGTGTCCTGCTGCTTGGGTGTCGCCGGTGATGGAGGAGTCAACAATGTGCCCGGGGGTGCAGGTCTGTGCGGACCCTCGTTGTCTGAGTCCACGTCTTCCAGGACCAAGTCAGGTTTGAGTTTGGATGAAGCTGTGAGGGCGACAACCGTCGACTTGTGAGTGGCAACAGATGCAGTGGTGATGGATTTAGTTTCGGATTTGGATGTAAAAGGTTTATTTGGACACATAAAGTATCTAATCATCAACTCTCGATGTCATCAAACTCTGTAGCTGTCGATTCTCCAGACGTAATCCTGTTGTATCCTCACCTGGAAACTCTGGGGAACGTCTGTAGCAACTGACTCGACGTCTGTAGCAACACTTCAGTCTGAAAGCAGCTTATGTGATTGGTACCATAGACTGGAGATAAAGATGGACAACATGGCGGCTCCTAAATCCCTACCTAGACTCTAGCTCCAAATGAGGTCATCAGTGCAAGATGGCAGCGTTCGTATCTGGGATAATTGGGCTTCATTTGGAAGATGTTGTCCATCTTTATTTACAGTCTGGTCTCTACTTGCTCTATCAGTAGTTCAGGTCCAGATGTTGACTTCTCCTTGAGGTAAATAAACGTGCTTTTGAAGACATTTTTTTAAAATCGATAAAAACCAACACATAATTCATTCCACACTGAATCTTTATTATTCCTGCAGTGTGTTTACATCACAGCGTTACACTGACGTGTTCTACCACTTCGTCTGCTTCACAATCAAAAACGTTTTAAACGTGATCAGGTGCCGTTCTTACAAATCAGGTCAAACCCCCGGGAACAGACACCACAGGTCACAGTTCAAGGCCTTGGATACAAATCAAGTGGATCCCATTTGGCCTCATCCTGCAAGTAGTACTCATACAACTTCACTTAAACCCTCAAACATTACACGTACTGACATATGGTCAAGACCCTGAACTCAACTCAACTTAGCTTGAACCAAATAATAAAGATTTGAAGGAATATGATTTTAAAAGATGAAAAATTTGTCTATTTTTCTCCTAAAGTAAATGTAAAATATTGATTAATAAGTTTATATAAAGATAACACAATAGCACATTTAAATAGCTGCCGTTTAATCAATATTTCTTGATTTCGGACGAGAAAAGAAGATACTACATTTAAACGTATGACCGGTACATCGCCTTTGCTTCTGAATATGTTCTGTTTCTGGATATGAAAATGGCAACATGAATATACATAGTGTACATTTCCATTGGCTAAAGCACAGCAACAGAAAGATGTAACGTCTGCAGCCCTTTGTGCATTTAACCTAGAGTAATGTCAAGTATGTCAATCACTAAATATTTCTGTCAAACAGAAAATGTGCAAATTCACAGACAAGAACACATAGATTCACCTACAGAATAAACAGTACACACTTTACTTACAGCGCAAATATCAGTGCACACATTTGAAGCATTAATACATTCATTTTCAAACTGTACTGAGTACAGCAAGGTGAGTTGAATATAGCTCTATATTCTTTAAAAGCTGCCTAGAGTTTCAGTATTGAGCTGCACGTTGTACATCAGCTGCATGTGTGTGTCTGTGTGTGTGTGTGTGCGTCTGTGTGCGTGTCTGTGTGTGTCTGGGAATCGGAGCATCCCCCAGTCGTCTCCTCCTGCTGTTTAAGGGGCTCGCAGCGCCTTCCCCCCTGAAACAGAAGGAGAAGAGGGACTGAGTTAGGCTCCGACCACCCGACCAAAACACCTCTTCAAAAACTATGGGGTGAAAAACAAAAGGGCGCTTCAACGGAAAACACATAAACAGTCATTTTCCAGATATTACACAGATCCGGAGAAGAATGGATGAAGCGAAAGAACCCCATGTTTTTAAAGAGATGTTTTTGTTTCTATTTCTCTGGGGAAACAGATAAAGATCCACTTGACTGAACTCTGAGTTGTACCGGCAGGAAAAGGTTTTCTATAAACCACAGGAAAGTAACTGTAAGTGACTGAAGCCTCAACTCACCTTTCTGTAGAACTTGAGCTGCACACTGAGGGAGAAAAGAGAAAAAGCAGTTGTAAGAGCTGATTATGATCAAAAGAAAATAATAATCATTCATTTATTCACACACTTTACCTCGATTTCGTCTTTGGGGGCAATCGCAGGCTGAGGCAGCTTCAGGCCCAGACCGGACATGAACCAGCCGACCACACTGTGGATAGACAACCCATTAATTCATCCATTAGCCCAATGTACATAAACTGTCAATCAAGAAGAGAAACTATAAAAAAGATTGCAGTAAAATGGAGAATAAAAATAATAAATAGAGTTAAACAGACGTTAAAATAAAAAAGATATAAGAATAAGTAATAAAAGAGAGTAAACTGTTAATAAATCAAAAAAATGTCTAAAAGACCATTCTTATTCAAAAGCCTGACTGAAGAGGAAGGTTTTAAGCAGTGGTGGGAAGTAACGAAATAGAAATACTTTGTTTCTTTACTTAAGTAGATTTATCACATATCTGTACTTTACTTGAGTATTTATTTTCCTGACGACTTTTTACTTTTACTTGTTACATTTGAACAAAAATATGTGTACTTTCTACTTTTTACATTCTCAAACTGGCTCGTTACTTGAGCACCGAAGGTTGGCTCAGCTCTCTCTCTCTCTCTCTCTCTCTCTCTCTCTCTCTCTCTCTCCCTCTCTCTCTCATCTAGGGTTCAAAATTTGTAAAATTATACATTATATACATTATATTCATATTGTTGTTATAATTTTTCAATCAGTTGAGATAAATCTTGAGGAGAAACATTTTGGGTTGTTTTGTGTCTGTATAGGCCTACTATAAAAAGCACTTTGCATATTTAATTTTGGTACTTTGTACTTTTACTTTTGGTACTTAAGTACATTTCAACACCAGGTACTTTTGATACTTGAGTACTTTTAATATGAGCTACTTTAAGACTTTTACTCAAGTCATTTTCTGACGGGTGACTTATACTTTTACCGAAGTCACCTTCAGGTAAGATATCTGTACTTTTACTCAAGTATGGCTTTCAAGTACTTTATACACCACTGGTTTTAAGTTTGCGCTTAAAATAAAATGAATAATGAACGACGGCTGATTTCCATTCAGTTGCTCCAGTTTGAGCCCCCTGCTGTTGTTGATGCTGGCTCAGCTCAATGGTTACTGGGAAACTGGAATAAAACAGAACTCTACATAACATTACAAGTCACACTAGTGAATCTGTGGAAAGAAAAAAACCTACTGGGACACTTTGCTGTCAGTATCGAGTGAGATTCCACTGAGAGACTCGGGTGGTGGAGACAGAACTGCAGAGAAGAGAGAGAGAGAGACATTACAGTGAAACTTCATCTTATCGGCAATATATGTGATGTTTGTGCTATGGTTATTAAAAATTGCACTTGTGTGTGTGTGTGTGTGTGTGTGTGTGTACTTTTGTCCACAGAGGAGCGGGACGACTTGGGTGAATTATCTATCATTACAGCACCAGGGGGCAGTATAACTGGCTGAGGCATGATCTCCCTTATCCATTTCACCACACTGCAAAAGAGAAAGACACAAGTTTGAACTGCCTGCTCTGATGTGTGTGTGTGTGTGTGTGTGTGTGTGTGTGTGTGTGTGTGTGTGTGTGTGTGTGTGTGTGTGTGTGTGTGTGTGTGTGTGTGTCGTCATATGTTGGTGTGTGTGAAGCTTCAGCTTGAATAATTGTGCTGGTGTGGTAAAGAGGGGATTTGTTCTCACTTGGGGGGGAACTGGGGGGTCAGACTTTCTCCTTCATCCTCGTCATCTGACACCAGCTCCACCACTGGGATGTGTGGGAGGGGATCGAAATCTGCACCAATCAGAAACCTCAGTTAGAGGAAAGGACGACTGAGAAATCCCTGATCAGTGGCAAATTGACTTTAATGTAACAAAACTTTCGTATTTCTTACAAAAAAATGAGATTATTAGAAATATTCGTTCATGCATTTCTTCTCAAATTAGTCCCTGTACATGATGAACTTTCAAATATTTAAGTTATAAACAGATTATGAAGAAACGTACCTGGCATTGTTTCCACTTCATAGATCTAGAACAGCAGAAAGGACACAGAGAACCGATCGGGATCAGTATTAAGTTATTTTCAATTGGAACTTGTTTATTAGTAAATTACTGAGATGAGAATGAGAAGTATTTCTTTAAATCAATCTGAAAACTCAGATATATGTTAATTCCACCACCAATTTGCATGATCGAGCAAAAAACTACAAAACAAATTTCCAGGAAACAAAGGGATGTTTATCACTGCATCTCTATGGTAACAAAGGCAAAGAACCTGGTTGAAGTAGCAGTGACAGTTAATGGAGGAGCTAAACCTGGATAAACACCCTGTAGTTTCCTTTATGAGATGAATACACGTGAATAGTGATGATAAGCCTCTGGGACAATCAATCAATTTATCCATTTACGCATGTTTCTCCTATTGTGTCGGTCTGAGGAGTAAATCCTGAGGAGGGCTGTGAGTGGCTCTGACCTCGGTGTGCTCCTCATTGTTGGTCTCTCTGTACTTGTCGTCGGGCTGAGGCAGAACCTTGGTGAGACCCTGAGCGACCCAGCCCATCACTCCGGACCTGAGGGAGAAGCAGCCGTTGATTTAGCCTGTGATGGATCGTGTTTCTTTTTAAAAATATTCTCTACCTTTCTAATCGGTAAAGTACCTTTCTCCATCTTCTGTCTGATGGACGAACAAGAGGGAGACATACGAACAAGAAAAACATTAGGACAGAAAAGATCCTTTCATTTCTAAATTAGTGACAGGGCTGGTAAAAACATTGCAAACCATATCCGACACTTGATGAAAACAAAATTAACTGTATAAGCAGATTTACTACATGTCCACTGAGACGTCTGTCCACTGAGACATCTGTCCACTCACCCTGGAGTCGTTGGCCCGGCTGAGTCGAGGGGAGTTGGACGGCTGCGGCAGAGCACTGACGAACCCATTAGACAACCAGCCTAATACTCCAGACTGGGCCTGACTGCAGGGGAGGTCAGGAGAGATGGTTAGAGTGTCTACACACACACACACACACACACACACACACACACACACACACACACACACACACAGACACACACACACACACACAATGGAGGGTCACATTTACCTGTCTTCTGAAGCTTCCTCTGTGTTTTTCAGTGGAGGACTCTTCACTGAAGGTATGGCTGAAAACAAAAATACTGTTTTAGACACATTCTCACATTTACAGTATGTGTGCAGTAAAACTATGTGTATGTACATATATACGTAAAGGTGCAGAACAAATAGTATAAAACAAGCTGAAGGTATTTCTCACCCTCTTTGATTTTGGGGGGAACCTGAGAGACAGAGAGAGAAAAGAGTGAGAAACACTGAAAACACAAAGTATGTGTGATGACGATAATGATGATGATGATGATGATGATGTGTGTGTGTGTGTGTGTGTGTGTGTGTGTGTGTGTGTGTGTGTGTGTGTGTGTGTGTGTGTGTCGTACAGCAGGGGTCTTGGCAGGTTCATCTGTCTCTGGAGCTTCGGGGGGTTGGGGGACCACTTTCACCACCCAGTTAAACATCCTGTTGAACACAAAGACACACACACAGACACACACACACACACACACACAGTCAGCCTCTGAACAAGCCCCTCATCAAACCTTGTAGATAAGACTGATGATTATTCCTGTTCTCTCTCCTCGTGGGTTCGTTGAAGCAGCCTCTTCAGACTGAGAGCCCTCAACTGGAGCTGATGACGTCTAACTTTCAGGTAAAGTTGGGATCTCATATAACATATAAATAAATAAATGAGTTTGTTATCTAGACTAAGATATTTTCTTGAACCTGCACAGGAGTCAGAAGTCAGATACTATAAAGGGTCAGAGGTTGACCTCACCCAGGCTGCAGAGCAACACAATCTGCCTCAGCTGCAGACTCCACACAGGGTTCGAACCAGAATCACTTTAACATCTAACTGACGCAGGAACACAAGATATACATTGGCAGAGCAGGAACACCACTTATCTGGCTTAATCTCAAATGTGCGTATTCTCTGTGAGAGTTGATCAGCCTGTTGAGCTAATCCAGTTCAGCGAAGGGGTAAAGAGCTACTGGAAAAGCAGGTCAAGAGCGACCAGGACAACCGACCACTGCAGTGACTGTCTCTAAATATTAACCATTGGCACAGGCTGGTGATAAGTTTGGAATCCATGTTAAATTTGCTATTAAAAAGGCATGTCCCTGTATTTTGGATCCTGCCGTCTGTCTACTGGGTGGAGACATGTCTCTTTTTCCAGAGACAGAAAAACTTAAACAGCATCACGATTAATTAAGATGACAAATGTAAAATATTACAGAAGACTAAAGTGTTAAAACAGATTTGCTCTTTAAAGTTCCCTCAATGAGCCCATCTTTTTTCCATCTAAAGTTGAAAAGAACACAGGGGCAACGACAAGTTAAAATTAAAACATTGTTATATTACAATCTCATTATGGAACAACCATAAACACACATACACACACACACACACACAAACACACACAAAGCTTCTTTACATGGCAGTTTGATCTGTGGCTGTGATCCCTCTTGTGATTCCTGACAAACTCTTCACCAGCAGAGATCACACAGGCCCCTAATCTCAAAGTCTTTAGATTCAACAGTGCAACACTTCGTCCTCCAACTAATCTACAGCCGGGGACGACTCCTGACGTGAGTCCTCTCCAGCCGCAGATCCTCAAACCAGAATATATCCTGAGGAGGAAGAGGCCCTGAAGATATAGTTCTTCCTCTACATCAACATCCTTTTGAAGGATTCATTCAATTGAGGCTTCAGCATTTCAGAAATGTCACAATCCTGAAATAAATGCAGACATGATCCCAAACCCGTGCTATTATATCTCAATGCTTCTTCTGCAAACCACAGTTCTGCTGCAACTTCACCGATCACAGTATTGCATTCAGGTAGTAATAATACACTTAGGAATTTGTGCATTTCTCAGAGTAACAGAGTTGTGTTTCTTACCTGTGCGTCTACAGGTGCCTCTGCATACCGGTGGGGTGGAGAACCAGAGTGCCCCACAGCCGGCACAAGTGTGCTGGGATTTGCACAGTGGCTGCCTGCGGCTAACGGGATTACCCAGCAGCACCTGAAGGTCAAGGCACAATCCTGGACTGTGAGGAGTTGCAGATTAACGGCAGAGAAAAGTGTCATCAGGACGAGACGTCATCAGACAGAAGAGAACCGTAGAAAACAGCAACAGAGAAAAGTGATGATTTCCTCATAAAGCTGCAGACTCGGGGGTTTGTGATAAAGAAGTGACAAGTTCCTTTTTTCCAGGCAGTTGACAGCTGAATCTAATTATGACCAAAATGTCTAATCTGTTGTATTTGATATATTATGAGTTTGCATTTCGATCATGAATTTTGTGTTTCTGCCAAATAAGGGAACTTTTAAAACATCACTTCTTTCCCATTTCCTTTTGTCGTGATAAAGAAGAATAAAAAAGTACATATTTTGAACACACGTCTCTTTTGTGACCTACAAGCAAACTGTATTTGTCGGTGCTTGAATCTCCTGTTTTCTCGTCCTACCACCATCTCTGTTCCTCATTATCTCATCCTCATTACTGTTTGATCCCCAGGGAGTGACGCAGCGCCTCTTGCTGACCGACAAGCAGCGAGAGGTTTATACTGTAGAGTCAAGCATTCGACTAAATGACGGTCAGGTGGAGACGGAGAGGAGGGAAAAGCTTATTAGTCTCAGGGTCTGATCAGAGCTCTGCTGATCTACTTCCTCTTCTTGTCGTGTTGCAACATGACATTTTTATTTATCTGTTTTAGTCACATATGACCTTAAATGTTAAACAGCAAAACCTCAGATGTATTTTCTTCCATAGAACCCTCCTATAGATGCTGTAGCTTTAGAGTTTCAAATTATAATCCAGGGGTTTCAAAAAATGTTCCTTGTCCCCCCTTATAAAACAAACTACTCTACTCCCCTTGACACATTCAACATGTCCATGTGTTGTTAGTATGAATATATTATATATAAAATAAGTAATATACGTCATTATACTTCATATAAATGTGTGTATTGGCTGTAGTTTCATCTCTTGTCCTGCTCTGTTAATCATCTCCTCTGGGGAACCTCTTGGAAAGAACCCAACCTCATTTGGAAACCACCGCACTAAAACCACATAACCGTATATAAAGAATAAAAAAACCTCCACGTCACAAGCAGCTGCAGCAACAAACTGTTTCTCATGAATATAAAATATATCACAAGCTTTTCTCCATTGAAAGTTGTAAAAAAATAAGTTAGAAAACCTGTTTTTAACAATGATCAGGGAAGAAAGAGAAAGCAAAGAGGAGGAGGAAGATAAACGTTAGTGGAGATAACGGAGGGAAGGAGAGAAATGTTGGCATGAAGCTGGAAAGTGATTAGTGATTATCCAGATCTGCCCTCGCCAATAAGGCAGCAGGTAAACAGGAAATGAGACATTTTGATCTAATGGGTTAAATATGATGATGAAGCTGCTGCAGTGGAGCTCCAGATAAACAACCTGAGCAGAAGTCATGGTGAACTGCACATGTCAGGTAACAGTCAGGAAGGTAGAGCCCTGGAGAGGTGGAGAAACATTCACTGGGTCAGACGTCCTGTTGTTTTGCTGCAGAGTGGGAACCTGCTCCTGAGCCAGGAGGCTGTCGGCAGATCCCATTATCAGCTCAGCAGGGGATAAGCTGTGAGAACATGTCCATGACACAGACCCTTGGCTGGAAGAGGCAGCTCCACACTGGCCTCAATCTAAATGAACAGCTGGATCATATAGAGGAGAGGGCAGGTTGGGGCAAGGAGTCAGGAGAGAGGAAAACAGCGAAGAGGAGGGAATCTGTTTTCTCCCCCATCAGGGAAAATCAGAGTTGATCACACACTATTTGTCATTGTTTTATTAAATGAGGTGAAAGAGAAAGCGGAGGACGAGGTAAAGCTGCAGTGGATGATCTGTGACAGAAGCTAATCCTGATTACCTCTGACGTGAAGACGTCCAGGGAGCTACTGTCACTATCTCACAACAGACAAAGACAGTGACACACAGACCTCATGTGCACACACACAGGCAGAAAAATACATTCCATCTGTACGGTGGGATTCAGACCCACAACTTAGCATCATTCCACAAAGTGTCATGGTAATCCATCTAGTAGTTTGTGTATAATAATGCAGAGTAAAACGTAACTTCCTTGGTGGATGTGAATATATGACTGACAGAGCATTTTTTACTTATACTATACTATATTCAATATATATATATAAGGTCAGTTTAGTTGCACTTACATGTAGAACTAGTAGTTTGGCCTTTTTGAAGCAAATTGAATGTACTTGATTCTTGTTGTTCTGGGTTCTACCCTCGCGGTTGAATGTGAGTTGTTTGAGATAAAATAATGAAATGTAATGTAGATATATATTAATTTGTTGTATTGCTACTGTAACACATTCTTCCACCACCGCCTAAGTATAAAAAGTATTAAGCAGCATTAAAATAACCTTTAAAAAGAAATATAGTCACACATAAAATGAAAACACTTAAATCAGTGCTGCAGTAAACGTCCATACTTACTTTACAGCATTCCATCTGTGTATAAGCACACAATCAAAATTTTAACTGTTATTTTCTGCTTTACTTTATGAGATTATCGTTGTGTTTATGTTGTCGTCAGCATCATTTCACGAACAATGATTCCCTCTTGTGGCCAAAACTACAATCGACTTCTTGAACTTGACATTTGCGCAGCAGGATTAAACGTAATTACAAGAACCTGAAGCCATAAACAAGAACACAAAAAAAGCCATAAACTGCACACAACTGCAGCATTGTGTTGCATTTACCTGTGAGTTTTTATTGTGAAATCATTTAATGGACTCTACTCAGGAGTGCACAGGCCTAACAGAACATGCCCCGCATGCATCAACATGGTAGTAATAATCTACAAAATGTACAAAACTACAAATTATAAGCAAAGTTTAAAAGAAAAAGAAGAAGAAACACACTTTTAAAATGGTCCCTCATGCTATTTATAGTTAAAAACAATGCCCCCCAATGTTCACAGACATAAGGCCGATTCATGGTTCTGTGTCAGAGCTACGCCGGAGCTGAGATTCAACTCAGAAGCACGAATCGGGCTTTAAGGCACAAAACGACACATGTAAAACAAAATACAAGCACAATGTAAAGGCACAGATATAAAGAAAAGGTTAATGATCGTAGCATGTGAATAGTGGCTTTACACAGACACAGATAAAGAGAGACGGACAGAGACAGAGAGAGGCCCGATGGAGAGAATACACGTTCAGACAGGATCACATCAGGATCTTTTAAATGCTCGAGCGGACTCTGACACAAGAGTGGAGAAATACAATTCATACGTTCAGGAGCAGAGAAGCAGAAATTAAAGAAAAACGGGACAGACTGAAAAAAATAATCAAATAAGAGGGAGGGAGGGAGGGAAGGAGGGAGGGAGAGAGCAGAGGAAGTCATCTCTCGCTCTTGACAACAAGAAGAGCAAAACAAGACGAGTTGAAATAAAGAGGAGTGGACTTCATGGCCCGATGTAGGTCAGGAGAAGCAACGCCAGCGCTGCCCCTCCCCGACATCCTTCCAACCTCCCTCCTTCCCTCAGAAATGAAAAGCTGCCCCCCCCATCCCTCTCCATTCCTTAATCTCTCTTTCTTTCCCTCCCCACCACCGTCTTTTTTTAATACCTCCTCCCTTTTTGCATTTTTCCCTCCACTCCCCTCTCCCCTCTCTCTCTCTCTCCCGTGCCTGACATTACTAAATCAGCAACATGTGGCTTTAATGGAAACCAGACCCCTGATCCATTCTCCTCCAGCCTGCAGGCTGCACACTGAAATGAGCTCGGACTCCGTTCAGCTGCAGCAGGAAGACGAGAAGAGGAGAAGAAGAGATAGAGAGAGACACACATCAGGTTGCTGTGTTTAAATGGACAGATTTGATAGAAACCACATAGCTTTTTTTCGATTCTATACTTTTAAAAGTGATTTAATTGCCCTCCCCACCCCTCTTATATTTCATCCCAGCCTCAACACCAGTCGTAAATCAATACGTCTCCACTGGGATCGTGTTTTCATTTTATATTGTGGCTGTGGTGGGAGGAGAGGGAGGCTGGAGCCCGTGTGTCTGTGAGCAAAAACTCTATGTGCCTTTGTCTAGGGAAGTGGTCGTTCTGTGTGTGTGTGTGTGTGTGTGTGTGTGTGTGTGTGTGTGTGTGTGTGTGTGTGTGTGTGTGTGTGTGTGAACATGTGGACATGCATGCACACATGAGTGCAGTGAGGTGTTTTTTTTTTTTTTAGATCATGTGATACTGGTGTGTGTGTGTGAGGGCAGACAAAATGGGCTCAGTGGGAGAAGGGCAGCCATGGACGCACACAGCTGTCAGACATTCCTGCACAGGTCGGAGGACAAGCTTCTCCTGCTTGTGTTTGTGTGTGTGGGTGTGTGTTTGATAAACTCAGTTTTCACGAACACACACACACACACACACTCATGTCTGCAGTGAAGCAACCTCAATAAAACAAAAACAACAAAAAACAGAACGAAAAGTGCAAATTCTCAGAAGGAAAATGTCAAACTTGTTGATTCAAATGTAATAAAAAGTTGTTCTTATTAGTAAATGTGTTCACTTTGTGTTTTAATAGCTGTAAGCACATGTTTGTGTGTTTGTACAGTGTGTGTGTGTGTGCTTCTGGTTAATGTATGTGCATTATCGACTTTTTCTGCATTTAAACTACAAATACAACAACTGTCCCTTCTTTGTATGATTAGTCTTGTGCATTTTAACACATTTGGTGATTTTAAGTTGTGATGTAAACAGGGATGATTTTCTAAGAAATAGATGTTGTGAGACATCTGAAAGGCACAGAGGGAGGTACAGGAATAAAACCTCAAGGCCGCTAGAAGGAAATGTATACTGTCGGTCCACAGGCACCAACTCTACCACTTTAGGATTATTTCAAGTTCTCACAATGAATGGGATTCAAAAAGGTGACTCTTCCTCAGCTTTGTCAGACTTTAGCACTGCGTCAAAGCCTCTTTCAGTCGTGTGTAAAAATGTGATGCCAGCGACTGCGCCGCACAAATGATCAACACCTGTTCCACCTCCTCCACCTCTGTGCCTCACACCCAGTCCTGCAGCGAGCGCTTGCAGTGCACCAAGGCCCTCGGCGGTTCTTTGTTCTTCAGAGTCCTGAGGATGGCGTAGACGAGGACGAGGATGCACAGGATGAGCACGAGAGGAACAGTCACCATGATCAGAGTCATGATCTTTGACTCGTTGTCGGCCATCGACACCACAACGTTCACGTCCTGGTCGTCCTCTCCGTCCGTGATGTCGGGCTTCGAGCTGGTGTCTTCCTCTGCGTTTGTGTCTTGATCCGGTTCCTTGCTCTCGTCTTTGCCTCGGTCCGAAGGCTTCACTGGTTTGTCTTTGGCTTCCTGCTCCGTGTCCGTGTCGGGCGGAGGGTCCGGAGCGCCCGTGCAGCCCATGAAGTCCTTCAGGATGGAGCGAGGGAAGCCCTTCTCTGCTTCCGTCTTGTGGTTGTCAAACCTCCAGTAATTGCTGCCCTTGTAGAAATAGGTGAAAGCTGCGTGAGAGGGAGATAAAAGAGATTTCGGTCAGAAGACTCACGTAGAATGGAGCATTGAAAGAATGATGCCCAGTAGAAAACAAGGAGCTCATGGAGTGGGGAGGCGAGGATGATAGGTTACGGGTGGAGGCTTTTGAAATGTTGCATGAATGACTGCAGTGGTAGAATCGACAGGAAGCAAAGAGATCATCATAACAAGGTTTATTGGTTTGTACAAAATTTGCCGTCTTATCGAGGGTTATGCATCAGGATAATTGAAAAATAGATCAATTGGAATCAGTCTTTCCTAAAATGTTGATCTACACCTTCATTGACCTTTTAGAAAAGCTGAATTAGTCATTTCAGGCTAAAGGCAAAAAAAACACAGAAAAGATTCGAAAGATTTCCAGTTCTCTGTTTGAACAACAGATTTGAAGCCTCGTTTATTCGACCATTTGTCTTTTTGATGTGAAACTAAGTTCACAGACTCAGGAATGTTTCTTCAGGGACCAGTTTATTCTCACTCTGTCCAACTTTCCAACATTTTGAACCAAAGTGACTTTTGCATGTCCAGAGCTGTTAAGCAATAAGTTTTACAAAAATATGTCCCCACTCAAAACCATGAGAAAGCTAAATATCAGCTAGAAGGGCAGAAAGGGCACAAACCTCCACCAAGGCTGATTGGCCACTTCATCACCATAGTGCAAATACATGTATTTAGATCAGACACATACAAAAAACATTTTCTGTAAACTGTTTACATTAACCACAGGCAAAATGTTCCTTCTCTGATAGAGCAGAAAGGAATATCTGTTATTGTACTGTAACCCAATAAAGATGTAACCCAATAAAAATACTTATAGTGATTCACAGAGTCCAAAACATCATCTGGATCCACACAGAATTTCACAATTTGGAAAAACACCAGATTTTGCAATACTAAAGCTGAATAAACAAAAGTTGATAAGTCAGAATGTGAAAAAAAAAACATGGAAGCTAAAAACAAAATATGTTGACATCATTCCAAATGACGAAGAGCAAAGGTCAGGGTTGACTTGACATATTAATAATTTGAAACGTAATTTAAAAAAAATGTCTGAATTTATGTGTTAGGCACTTGTGAGAGATTTAATTTGAGAGATTCAATTTGCAATGTAAAAAGTAATTTCTGACAAGTTCACATTTAAACCTAAGTCTTTAAGAACTATAGAAAAACCTCCATATACTATAAATGTGATATGTTATTGTTATTATAACTATAATTATGTTAAATTCCGAGTTTGAATAAGTCTTTCCAGTTACTATGGTGCCACTTGAACAAACACGGATGTACATTTGACATTTTGATGGACAGGTGCAAAGCAGATATGTCAACAAGCTGTGAACAACAAACAAGGAAACCAAAGAAGTTCAAGCAGAGAAATGTACATCTCTTTAAAATGCCTCCAGTCTATTTGAGGCCAGAGAACTCAGCTGTGTCTCCGTAATAAAGCCACAGTCCAGCATGGAGCGGCTGAGTGAACGTGGTCTGGACTCTGTGCAGGAGCGTCATGGCGGCGGAGATGCTGTAGAAGGACAGAACGCCGGCGCCGTGATCCAGGTACACTCCGACTCTGGAGCACTGCGGCCCCGACAGTGGAGTTTTGAGATTGTTGTGGTAAAAGTTATAACTGTATCGGTCACAATCTAACGTCCAGGATTTGTCGTTGAGTCCAAATCCACATTCGCAGGAGTTCCCTGCTCTGCTGATGTTCTTGTAGGCGACAGCGACATAAACTCCTCTTCCGCTCCACTCCACCTCCCAGTAGCAGCGTCCCGTCAGACCCTCTCTGCTCAGGACCTGACACCAAATCGAGAATCGGTCCGGGTGCCAAGGGTAACACTGCTTTTTGTTCATAAATGTTGCTTTTCTGTTCCCCTCAGATAATAAGAGACGCGTGTTTGCTGTGTTTGGATCCAGTGTGAGTTCCTGTGAATACTTTAGGAAGTCAGCTCTGGTCTTGGGCTCTCGTTGGGACAGTGTAACAACAGCCGGAGTCACCGTCGGTGAATCGTTTGTCCGTGTCTCGCTCAGAATGGCCTGAAGCTGATCTCCGACCTTTGACACGGCGACCATCAGATCCTCAAAGAACCTCTGAGGCCGGGTGCTGATGCTGGATGAGTGTGTGGACTCTCTGAGCGGTGACAGGGAGGAGTAGCTCTGCAAGAACTGGTTGTGGTCCTCTGTGTCTGAGAGCTGCTTCAGCTCAGCGTCTCTCCTCTTCAGCTCAGTGATCTCCTGCTCCAGTCTCTCCTGAAGCTCTCTGACTCGACTCACTTTGGTTTCCTGCTGGGATCTGATCTGCTGCCTCACATCAGAGCTTCTTTTCTCCAGCAGACGGATCAGCTCAGTGAAGATCTCCTCACTGTCCTCCACTGCTTTATCAGCAGAGCCATTGACGGCCTCCTCCTCCAGCTGAAGCTCCTTCACGTCTTTCTCTCTGTCCTGGACTCTCTGCTGGATCTTCTCCCTGCTCAGCTCCAGCTCCCTCTGCCTCTCGGTCCTTTCTGCTGCCGCTGACACCGTGTCGTGACCTTTGTGTTCATCCACAGGGCAGAGGTAACAGATGCACTGCTGATCGGTGCGGCAGAACATCTTCATCACCTCGCCGTGACGGGAGCAGATGTTCTCCTGGAGCTTCTCCGAGGGCTCCACCAGCTTGTGCTTCTCAAACGGAGCTGCTTCGTAATGAGGCTGCAGGTGTTTCTCACAATAAGAGACCAGACAAACCAAACAGGACTTGAGGGCTTTTAGTTTTCTCCCAGTGCAGACGTCACAGGCCACATCTTCAGCTCCGGCGTAGCAGCAGCCGTCAGCAGGAGCAGCTTGGAGTCCGGACTTCCTCAGGTCCTGCACTAAATAGGCCAACATGGTGTTTTTCACCAGGACAGGCCTCGGTGTGAAGCTCTGTCTGCACTGAGGGCAGCTGTAGGTTCCCTTCTTGTCCTCATTGGTCCAGTGGGTATTGATACAGCCCATGCAGTAGCTGTGTCCACAGGGAATAGTCACGGGAACCTTCAGCAGATCCAGACAGATCGAACAGCAGAATTGTTTTCCGTCCAGTTGATTTTCTTGTTGCGCCATTTCACCCCCGTGACAGTGACAGTCAAAGAGTTTCACTCGGAGCAGAAACAAAGCCTGCGCTCAGAAAGAAAACAAGTCGCTGCTCCTTCTGCTCTCGTTCACTTTACTTGAGTGACTCATTTCCCGTATTTCACACCATGCTGTTTGAGCCTGTCCTTATACTTACAGATCTGTGCAGAGGAGGAGCCAGATAAATATCAGGACAGGGTGGAGCTTGTTGTGTTTGAGAGCAGGAAGAAGAGAGAGGGTTTTTCCTGCTTTTCTGCATTTCGCGAAGATGAGTTGTTTGCGAGAGGAGTGTTTTTTTAATCGGTGTGTTGTCACATGTTTAACTAAATGGTTGCACTGGGAGACGTCACATTCATCTCACGACAACACACATTGTGATATTGCTTTCACACAGTGCCAGCAATATCAGGTTGGTTTGTCTTGCCCAAGGAAACCTCGGCACTTGCATCGGAGGAACTAGGGATTGAACCACCGACCTTTAGTGGACTAGTACACTCATACAACTCCTGAAGTTTAGGTTTAGTTTATAAGTTTTGTTGTCTTTGATTATAAAACCGATTCCTGAGTCCCAGTGACGAGCTGAGAACAGAATAACCTCAAGAACAAGCAGCAACTTGTAGCTTGAAATCAGTTTAGATAGAGAAATAAGTTATAATCACACCGTGTCAGTTTGATAGCTCCACTCTGATGCTGCATTCAGGTGACATGGGAAACATGGAAGAGAAGAGTTTCCATTCAACAGACATTATTCACATCGGCTGTAAACACAACACGGGAATGTTAAGACTAAATAAATGACAAAATTGTAAATAGATTTCAGGGTGTCAATATTACTGTGTGTTAAAAAAACAGATTTGGAGCACCATTAGAAAAGGAGATAAGATCTGAATGTTACTGAGCGATTGCTTTCAGAGCAGCTTTGCCACAAATCTAATTTCCAAAAGGAAGGATGTTGCCAACCCTCAAACCAGAGCTCTCATTCCTCCCTTCTCTCTCTTTCTCTCTCTCATCCTCTCACCCTTCTCTCTGCTCCGCTTGCTCCAGCCTAACCAAGCTTTCCCTTCTCTGTCTTTAACACACCCCATATCACCACTCTAACCTTTCCTTCCTTCCCTCCCTCCACCTCTGCTCACTCTCTCTGTTCTCCTGTGGTCAACATTGTGTGCACAGCTTTCCGTGTTTGTTGTCTCACCAACAGGGGGCTTATCTGACGTTCCCTTTCCTCGAATAAAAACTGGATTTAAAAGTCATTACTTACCACCGTCGTCACTGAGAAAGGCTCCTTTGGGGGAGGGAGGAATCCGGCCCCATCTGCTGATTGGCTTGGGGAAGTCACGGTCTGTGGTCCGGGTCTCCTCACTGTATCGCCAGTATCTGCACACAGACGGACAAAGAAGTATATAGATCTATAGAGTTTAACGACAACTGGGACAATATCTATTTCCATGCTTGCCGTCTAAATAGGCCCCTGTTGCATACTCTTGCATGTGTCAGTGATATACCTGTCTCCTGAGAAGAAGTATGTGTATCCGTTGGGCTCCCACCAGATTGCTGTGTCTATATTGTGTGGAACTCCTTGTCCGTACTCGTGTATGGGCTGCGGGTATCCTGGCAGCACATCAGCCTCCCTGAACACCCAGTATCTGTCATCTGCAGGGACAAAAAGGACCAATGTTTCTCTAGAGAGATGGGGACACACATAGTATAACATTCATGCACATGCCAGTACCAGGCTTAGACTAAGAGAATGGAAATACAAGAAAAAAGCTGATGAAGAGAGAAACAGAAACAAAAAGGGGCCAAAACCCGTTGGCACATGGAGAAAAAGCAATGACTAGAACATATGGCATATGTCATGGGGTTTACCCACTCCAGAGGAAAAGTGGAAAGGACAGGCAAGGTAGAAAATGTAGGCATAACACTGATTTTCCAAGATTTACTTTTGTGGGAGCCAGTTTCTCCCCGAACCCTAACCTTTGGACACACATTCAGCCACTTTCCACCTCCACTGCCAGGGTGCGACACACCGCAACACACTGCACTCAACAATACAGCCTGCACACAGTGGCTTTCACTAGTCACTGCACACTGACGTTGAAATACTGTTTGAATATTATCAAGTGATGTTTCGTCTGCTGCAGTACTTAAGTAATTTCTGCAGGTTTTCATGCGTATTTGATCCAAGACTCCTGAGTTAGGATCCCGCAGCACTTCACGCTGAATGAATTCATGATCGATAGCAAGAAAAAATCCTGAAAATGCACGACAAAGCCCAACATGGCCTCATTGCTGAAGTGAAAGCTCTGCAGCTGCTCACATCTGGAGCAGAGCAGGCTGATGCAATCCTCCACCTCTCTGATGAGGCCTTTTGGGGCTCAGCTGGACTGGGAGCATACTGGGCCAGTAACAGCTGCCACACGGATCTCGAGAACTCAGTAACACACACACACACACACACAAGAATACACTCAGTGAGACAGTCACACACACACAAAGGAGGCCAGGGCATTATTAGTGAGAGCGAGAGAGAGAGCGAGCGAGAGAGAGAGAGAGAGAGAGAGAGAGAGAGAGAGAGAGAGAGAGAGAGAGAGAGAGAGTGCGTGCCAGATACACGGAGTTATAGCTGTGTTGAATTATTACCATCACCTCATGAATCACACTGAGGTGGGAGGGGGACGAAAACTGCAGATTTTGCAGAGTTTCAGTCTGAACAAATCAAAGCAGAGATTTGTGTCCCTCTCACCATTTTGTCTTTGTGGAGCTCACACGTCAACTCTGCAGCTGTGGATCTGACCTTTTGTTGTGCCCTAAAGCACTTAACTATAAACATGCTCAGCATAGTTTTCCAAGAGGCTCTTGATGTAATAAACCAGCATGGGGCCACGATGTAGGCAGAGCAGCAAATTCTTTTAAATTGTCAATAAACAGCTTTGACGAACCTTTAAAGAAGACAAATTTGCCGTCGTGGCGTTCATAGGCGGCGTCGATGTCAGTGGGAAGGCCGACCCAGAAGACCGATATGGGCATGGGGTAGTTATCCAAGACCCGGTTCCTCCGCACCCGCCAGAACCAACGACCCTGCACGAGTGAGGAAATGAAATAATAATGTGTTTCATCTGGTCGTCTTTCATTAAACATATTCCCCTTACACAACGTTATCCTGTTGTGACTCTGAGCTGCGTCCTGTCGGTTCGGAGAGTTGGAAATGTACTTTCCTGTGTAGGTCAGAGGTCGTGGAAACACCAGGCGGCTGTGACACGCCCGTTGATCCACACCATGTGGATGAAGCTTATAAATGTCGAACCCAACACAAGGACCTGGTTTTAACACAACTTCTGCAGATGCTCACCTTGAAAACAAACATCTCTCCTCTCAGCATGGTCACCGTGTCGAAGTCCCCATCGCAGATGTCCGGGGCCTGGTTGTCAGGCTGCTTGGGAGGCCGAGGAGGAGCAGGGGGCCGAGGAGGAGGAGCAGGGGGCCGAGGAGGGTCATCCTTTCTCACCGGTGGGGTGACAGGTTCTGGTTGACGCGCTGAGACGGTAGAGGTTGTGGTTGGGAGGACGGGAGTTGAGGTAGGGGTCGGCTCCGGGCGGGCCGGGGGATCCTGGGTCGGGTTGGGGGGTTCAGGTGTGGGATCGGTGGGGGGAGCGGGAGTGGGAGCATCTTCAGGAGGGGAAGTGGAGGTCGGGATGTGAGGAGAAGTGGGCGGGGCACCAGTGGAGAGAGGAGGACCTAAGAAAGAAAGGAAGTTTCAAAAATTAAAAAAGGGAAAAATCGACTTTCACCGTTCATAATTGAATACCTTTAACAACTTCCAGCTGAAATTAAATATGAAATAAAACCCTCCAGCCCGTCTGTGTGGAATTTGCTTTAAACCCTCCTCCCTTCTCCGCACAGTGTCCTCTCTATCTCCCTCTCGCACAAAGACAAAGTCATTTTCCATTTTGTGCAGCGGCTAAAACGTCCGACTGTGACTGGGCTGCAGCTCTTTGGAAAACCGAGCGCTGCCGGTTGCTACGAGAGGAAAACACATAGATACATTAAATTATGTAACAGCCAGAGACAGCTGATGGACTCAAAGATGCACCGAGGAGACTCCGGGCCAGAAACATTTCTAGGAATATATCCAGGCTGCTGTTGGCCTGTTACTCCGCCAGTAAGATGTGGAACTCAAATTCAGTATCTCTGGTACAATCTAATAACATTTTGGAGCCACACAGATGACCTATTTTTCCCTGATTTTTGGTAACTTGCTCAAGTCTGCTTTACTTCACTTCTACTCTTCCTGAGTTTGTGGTATGGACTTGGATTTGAGAGACTTGTAGAACTCACTATGTCCCCAAAGAATCACAGGAATAATGGACTGTTATACGAGCAGCTGAGGGTGGAAGTGTGTCTGGTATTAACATCCATCACAAGTGGACAGGAAGGGTTTGAGACCCCATTTGGAGGTGGTCCAAGCGAACCTTGCCCAGATTCTCTTCTCGCTATCTTTATGCAAATCCCTGGTCCACATCTGAAGGACCGCCCCTCACATGACGTCTTTAGACCTCCTACAGTTTGAACCCAACGTATTATGACACTTCTCCGTGCTCATACCTTGATCTATTTGTGGCCACCGCACCGTCACAGCTTTAGCTTCGGCACTTGTTGACATGCATGACTCAGGCCCACAGATAAACAGTATGAGTCATGACACACACACACACACACACACACAGAGACGACGCTGTCAGTTGAAAGGTTGTTGTCCAGTGGCAGAGACAGTTCTGTTGATGCTACAACTGGTTTTTCCTCTGTGGCCATTTGGGACTAATGGAAGCAACTGTAAACTCAACTCTGTCCATCTTGTTACGAAGCTGATATAATGAACATGGAGTCATTGTTTTTATCCACCTGGTGAATTTAAGTCCTCTCAGGTCTGTGTTGGCTCCACAGACTCCACGGGGGGATATATCTGTCTCTTTGGCTGCAGTATTACAGTATCACCGTGTCTGACCCCATTCACATAACACATAGTCCCTGATGGAACCTGATCCATTGTTGATATAAAAATTGATTAGTGCAGCTTTAAAGAACAGCAATAAATGCTAAAAAATATATATATATACTGTCTTATTTCACAAGTTAACGGTCTCTTTTACAGCAGGTAACAAAGCAAAAAGCTCCAGAGCTGGATATGAATTGATCCCATGTCCCTCCTCCAATTTATGGACGGGAACATATGAGAAGATGAGGAGGAAAAACTAACCTGGAGGCAGAAAACTACAAGGCTGCCGCCGCTTTCATGAAGAAACTTCCACAGAGGAGAAATGTTTATCCTGCGTCAGTGTCTATTTAGAGTCTTTAGATCCTTTTCTTTTTTAATCAGAGCTTCCCTCATTCACAGTCATTTATTCAAGATCTGCCTAATAAAGGGAAACTACTGTTTAATTTCAGTCCAAACATTTCCCTCAGAGAATTTACAGCAGAAAAACCGACCAGATCTTTGCCAAAAAAGTTCCTCTGGTGCAGATCTGGAGTTCAGGCACAGCAAGACACCAGCGTGTGTGTGAGTGTGGAAAGATTTCAGAGTTTGCCAAAGTAAACCTTTTGACAACATTCCCAAAATGAATCAGATTTTGGATCTGTTACGCGACACCACAGATGTGACCAGGACGAAACAACGAACAGAAACAAATGTGGGGTAAATAAAGAGGGGGAAAAACGTTCAACCTCACTAGAAAATCCCTGTTTTTCTGTAGAAGACGAAGAATCACTCGGTATAAACAATGTCTGGGATTAATTCAGATGTGTAGCCTGTAATTACAGCTCTAATAAGAGGGGCCACTGCAGTAGCACACCCACGTGTACAAACAATACATTTTAATTTACATATGAGCTCTTTCTGTATCCAATACACACGCACATACACAAAGATGTTATCCGGCAATTAACAATGCCATCCATTCATACCGGGAATGCATGATACCATCATAACGGCATGCATGACATGCTGTTGCTGGTGTTGTGTGCGGTTCGGCCATGTGTGTCTCAAAGGAATCTAGTCTTCCTCGGAGTGGGATATAACCTCGAATTACAGCGACACTGTGTAGGCCAGCCTCCCAGTGATCTGAGAGCCACAGCCCTCCCAGTGTAGCAGCAACGAGAACTGGGAGGGACCTGGAGACTTCTGTTTTCCCTTCTGTCCCCTGTGCACCGTCCTCAGGCAGCGTGAAACCATTTCTGCTTTAAATATGAATCATTTAAAGCTTAAATCTCCTAACAGCTGCGTGGGAGCGTAATTTTCCAGCTCCATTGGATATGACTGATATGTTACTAGTTAATTTGCATATACTATATATACTGTACTATTTTTATATACTGTCTAACAATAACATTACCATCATATCATCAGTAATATTACCATCATCTTGCCACTGCACCTTATCTACCTATTTATCTTGTGTTTCTGTTTTTATTCTTTCTACCTCAATATTTTTCTATCTATCTATCTATCTATCTATCTATCTATCTATCTATCTATCTATCTATCTATCTATCTATCTATCTATCTATCTATCTATCTATCTATCTATCTATCTATCTATCTATCTATCTATCTATCTATCTATCTATCTATCTATCTATCTATCTATCTATCTATCTTAAAGCGTTTTCACATCCTACTTTTTGTGTACACAGGCCAATCTGACATCTGATTGAAGTCTGCAGAGGATGTGACGAGTCTCAGTGCAAAACTATTAAAGTACCTCAGTGGTTTTCTTAGCCCCCGAGTGGCTTTAAATAACTGTGACTGTCGAAGCCCCACAGGAACAGGTGTATCCGAGCAGCGTGGGCCTCTCACCGTATATGTGCTGTATTCCTCGGACGTCGTCCTCGTGCAGCGTGAAGTTGTCCGTGTGAATGTACTGGTAAAAAGGAGCCATGATGGCACTGGGGTTATCGGAGTGCTCCAGGCCCAGAGCATGACCGAGCTCATGGACGGCAACCAGGAAGAGGTCAATACCTGCAACACAGACACAGCATGTGAGAAAAAAATGAATACAACAAATACCATACGTATGATGATTGATACTTGATAGATTAAATAGCGCCGACATAAAGTTGGATTCAAATAAGTAACATGTAAAAAACAACTCTGACGTAAGATTGCTACCGCGGAAATTGAGGATATGTTTTCGTCTGCAGTTGTTTGTTTGTCTCTTAGTTTGCAGGATTACTCCAAAAAACGACTGGAGGATGTGATTTGGGTCAGGAAAGAGCTAATTACATTTTTGTGCAGATCAGAGGACAGATCCAGGAACTGCTTCTACTTCCTTTATCATTATGAGCTTTTAACAGAAAGAATCAGACATGGTTCGGGGACTGATATTTACGAGTGTGCGTGTACAGATCCAAATTAAATCTGGATATAAGGAAATTAAATGTTGTCCCAAAAGTGGAGTGTTGGGCCCAGAAGGAAATATGAGCTCTCTTAAGTACTCTTCTAGTTTCCTATGTGATCTCTGTGATCTGGTTCAACTTTTATGAAACACACAATATGAAGTTTTCCCACTATTTTGCAAATGATGATGATTGACAGTACAAAGATGGTGTTTACATTTCCCAGACTTAAGAAAACACATAAATCTAATTAAGGTAATAAATAACACTAACAAGCTTCAGAAGTTAACATTTTAATAGCATAGCATCAATCCCTCACGTTGTGGACATTGACAATTTGTCCCAGAAACGAGTTCAAGATCAGTTCCCTCGGGAATAAAGAATAAAATCAACCCACTGACCGTCTGGATTGTGGTTTTCAAGTGTCCAGGGCTCGTCTGCATCAAAATGTATGTCCCCACCAATTCCTGGTCCGGGGTAGTAGGCGTGTGCCAGTGAACCCCCCTCGCCGTCAAACAGGGACATGTCGCCGTGGAAACCAGAGGCGAACAGCAGCAGGATGTCGGCGAGCTCCGTCCGGCTGCCATTGATCCTGATGTCGTTTTCCATCGGCAGCTCCTCGAAGGTGAGGGGGGTGACACGCCTCCACACGGCCAAGGCCTTAGTGAGCGCTTCGTTCGTCAGGTCCTCTCCCAGCGAGGGGGGGATGAGCTGCTTCACTATGCTGAAGCCAGAAGAGAAGGTGGGCTGCGTTAAGGTTACTATGTTAAACTCGTTGTTGTGTTGTTGTTAAATCTCAGTGCTATGAACCTGTAAGTGAGGTGGTCTTTGTTCCACTGCTGCCCGGTGAGTGTGTAGCGCTTCTTTCTCGCACCGTCAACCGCCCGCTCGGGGTTTCTGTCGGGAAGGCCGCAACGTGGTCTGCGCATGGCTCTACACAAACACACAAACACACACAATAAACACACAATAAGCTGTTAGGTGCAAAAACACATTTACATTTCGTAAACTAGACCAATACAATTAAGTCAAATATCTGTAGAGTAATGTGATGCTAAAACTTGTAGCCAGTTAGTTAAGCTTAGCTGAGTCGTAATTCCGAATTGAGGGGGCGTTCCCGTTGCAACTTCCGACTTGGGGGTTCAGAATTACTGAGTCCCGAGGTTTAATGGAACGCGGCATGGGAAACAACTGTCCAAAGGTAACAAAACCTCACAATGTGTTGTTTAAGGTTTTCTAGTGTAACATCTATCTACAGAGCTAGGCTAACAGTTTCTCTCTAAAGCCAGTCTTTATGCTAAGCTAAGCTAACCAGCAGCTAGCCTACCTGTAGCATCATATTTGCGGTATCAATACTCTCATCTACCAATTGAAAGCAAGACCTCAACACGACCTATTTTCTAAAATGACAAACTGCTATTTTAAGACCTTGTAATATTTCCTTCAGCTTTCAGTATGAAAACAATGGCCGACTAAAGTGAATCAAGGTCACTGTGGAATATGAGGATATGACATAATAGTCTCAATAAACTCATTAGCGAAGAAGTGATATAAACAAAAACAAACTGAGCTACACGATGAACCTTATCATCGTTAAAAAAAGAAGGGTTATTAAGAGCTGGCCTTGTTTCAGCCGTCAGTGGTGATTTAAACACATCAAACTGGTAATGTCATTGTGTGCAGGAGAACAACCAGTTCCCTGCAACACATGGATCCAGGATGTGTGGCTGCTCAGATGTGGTTTTATTGCTTTAACTTGTGGCCTCGTATTGTTCCATCTATACAAATAGATGCATGAAAATAAAATAGAGCAAATGAATGATGAGCAAATTCCTACGTGCTCTTAAAACATCCCACAGAATCCTGTTTGTGGTCGCCGGAGACAAAGCGTTGTGTATGTTTGTGAGACATGAAAACAACCACAGCTACTCAGAGAATGATGAGCTTACGCTACAGTGCCGGGGTCCATCTCGCCGGTCACCTCCAGTCCGTAGAAGCGCTGCATGTCGCTGATGGCTTTGGACAGAATCTGAGCCGACTGCATGGTGGACATCTGTCCGCTGGCCTGGGACAGGTAGCCGAACTTACGGAGCCACGCCTGCGGAAGGAAAACACAAAAGTTACTCCACACGATGCCTTTTACTCGTTGTAAACACGCCTGAATGGACTGGGCTGTTCTCTTGTCCTGTGTTAGTGCTCCGGAGCTACTTCAGATTTATTCTTAATCATAGGAATAATACCAGTTCTTTAATATACCGTCACTTTTTGTTTGTTTGCGTGCTGGACATTCTGTGGAGAGATTTTTATAAACAGTCTATGGTGCAGAGGGAAGTTTGTGCTCATCCTTCCTGGTTTATCTGCAATTGAGATTTAATCAGCTTTATTATTGTTTGGCTCATGAATAGGTTTAAATGATTTACTTCAATGGTGTTTTTTTGTTTTTTCATACATTAGATGTCAAAAACTTCAAAGTCTGTTCATCAATCGGCAAAATCTTGAAATATTTCAATACTAGTCACTGCAGCAACAAAACAAACATGTGCTTTTACTTCTAACTTGCGCAAGAGGAAGTGATTGTTTTTGCCACGACGGAGATCATCATCCGGGAAGCTCGGTTTCTGATACGGTAAATACCACCAATCAGTGTAATTGTAGTTTATCTGAGGACTTAGCAAAGGATTCAACTCAGTCTGGAGATGGAAGGCACCGCCAATTGTTTCTGTTTATAATTTTGATCAATATTGAATGTATCGTGTGTCCAAGTATCACCAAATTCAGAACTGGAATTCCCTGGATCATTAACAATACACAAGCCAAGTGTGAAACCAATGAGATGAACAGTCCTTGAGATATGGGTTCCACATACAGACATAGACTTCAGTGGAATCAGTAGATAGACGAGCTGCTGACTGGCACTGTTCTGCTAATCTAGAACAATCCAGAGTCTAATGACAGGAGAGAGCATCCGAGGAAGTGAAAGAAAGAGAGAAGTGGAGATACACAACAGATGGCTTCTATTAACATTACAACATTCCTCCTTTTTTATTCCTGCACCGAGCAGAGGGGGAGACGAGAGAGCGTAAAAGGAAAAAGACAACAACTAAACCGTGTGTCAACCCATTTAACACACAGCTGTGCGTCTGTGCACTTCAGACACACTGTCTAGTGACACATGCTGAATTTTCCCTCTTTCTCAGATTTTCTCTGGAAGTGAACTTGAGTGTGTGGAGCCACGTAGCCGAGGGAAACATGGACGATGTCTCCTGAGGGGGAAACAATCTCTGTTGAGATTTATCCTCCTGGAAGCCTCAAGTGCAAGAGCTTTAAACACAACACCACAGGGCCTCTTATACAGAGGTTCAGGTACAGGCCAGGGGCTACACACAAACACACACACACACAAACACACAAAATGTACACACTCGGACAGAAAATCCTACTAGACAGTTTCTGCATAGCATGACAAGTCTCAACCAATCTCAAGTCAGAGTTAGCACATTCACACGAGGGCCTAAAGGACATGAGACAAAGGAAGACAAACTCTTTGTCTACCAGGGGTGTGCAAATCAAAATACAATATATACACATGTAGTATACAAAACTGCAAAAAAATATATAGACAGTGAAGCAGCATTCTGTGATTATGCAACAAAGATATGGAACAAACCCCGGCTACATATTAGAAATACATTCTCTGTAAAAACAAACTGCTCAAAACATATTTTTATGATCTTGATTTTCAATATTTCAAACATGTTTCTGCCTTCATTGTAACTTTCACCCTTTTTTTTAGCAATTAAATACTTTTGATACTTTTTCTTTCTAAGTGAGTTTCATTTGAGTTGTTCTGTTTCATATCAAACAAGTATTATTTTCTTTACCTCATCTCAGAACATTTTCTCAGGATATTACAATTGTGTTTATAACGTTATAATGTTAATACAATCTTTTCTTTGTCTACACAGCAGTTGAGGATAGGAAATGCAATACAGTTATTGTTGTAAAAGTTAATATGTTAAACACTTAAAAAGTAATCATAAGTGCTTATAATTACATTGTAGTATCTGGTACTGTAATATTATAATGTGCATGTGGTGTTTACAAATACTAGATTAGGAGTTTAAACGATGTTTAATTGGAAAATAATTCAGGAATTTTGAAAAAAAGGTTTTGATAAATTTTAACAATTATGTAGAGAAATAGATAGAGATATAGGTAAGGAGATAGAGCGATATAGATACATATACATAGCTAGTGATATAGATTGAGAGATATATAGATATAGTTGAGATAGAGAGAGGCGGACAGATATATTATTTTTTTTGTAAATTCTTGTATTTTTAACTATATGGATTAATATTGTGACCATCTACATCGTACATCTGGCGAATACAGGTAAGTAGGAGTATAGTAGTATAAGTATATATATATATGCTTTGCCTCAGAGACATTATCACTGTACCTCAGCACCGAAGCCTTCCTCCTCTGGAACATCTGTCTCTGTGCTGCACAGGCTCAGGG